>NC_134852.1:29772500-29897500 GCF_049852395.1 Peromyscus maniculatus bairdii | reverse complement strand
GACCCTGTCCCAAACAAACAAACAAACAAACAAACAAACAAACAAAGAACTGCATGGTCTGGTTGTGGGTTTTAATGGGACCAGCTGGCTATATGTGTACAGGCAACTGCAGGGTGGAGGCAAAGAGACCAGCGAGGGAGAGCAAAGGTCCACACAGCGATTCTGTCATCTTGGACTAGGTGGTAACAGAGATCAGCATCCCCAGGTTGTCAGGCATGGTGGTGAGCATCTGTGACTCCAGCACTTGGGAGGCAGAGGGAAGAGTGCCACACGGGGTGACATGGCAAAGACCCCGTCACACACTGATGAGGAAGACAGAAGAGAAGAAAGAAAAGACTCTGAAGGCGTCTGAACTTCGAGCTGCAGAATTTGCTGATGGCCACATTCCCGGCAAGTTCTTAGCGGAGAGCGGCAGTCACCATTGTGTCAGATGGTGTTCATCCGGTCCCCACGGCGTCATTATCGGAGCCTGTGAGGTGGCTTAGTGGGCAAAGGCACCTTTAGGGCAGGCCTGGTGAGCTGGGTTCAATTCTGGGGACCACATAAAAGTGGAGGGACAAAAGAGATTTCACAAATGTGTCCTCTGGTCTCCACATCTGCTGTGACAGGAAATTCCCCAAATACACTTCTGCGCCTGTGCACACATCACATGCACACACACATCACAGGCACACACACATCACACGCACACACACATCATACGCACACACACATCACAGGCACACACACACATCACATGCACGCACACATCACAGGCACACACACATCACATGCACACACACATCACATGCACACATGCGTAAACACATACACTAATACTCCACTTAAAAAACATTTTTTTTAGCCGGGCGGTGGTGGCGCACGCCTTTAATCCCAGCACTCGGGAGGCAGACACAGGCGGATCTCTGTGAGTTCGAGGCCAGCCTGGGCTACCAAGTGA
The DNA here is from genome assembly GCF_049852395.1 of Peromyscus maniculatus bairdii. Taxonomy (NCBI): domain Eukaryota; kingdom Metazoa; phylum Chordata; class Mammalia; order Rodentia; family Cricetidae; genus Peromyscus; species Peromyscus maniculatus. The sequence goes on along the minus strand of NC_134852.1, from coordinate 29,896,560 downwards.
GTTCCAGGAAAGGCGCAAAGCTACACAGAGAAACCCTGTCTCGAAAAACCAAAAAAAAAAAAAAAAAAAAAAAAAAAAAAAAAAAAAAAACATTTTTAGCCAGGCAGTGGTGGCGCACGCCTTTAATCCCAGCACTTGGGAGGCAGAGCCAGGCGGATCTCTGTGAGTTGGGGCCAGCCTGGGCTACCAAGTGAGTTCCAGGAAAGGCGCAAAGCTACACAGAGAAACCCTGTCTCGAAAAACCAAAAAAAAAAAAAAAAAAAAAAAAAAAACATTTTTAAAAGGGAAGGGGTCTGGGGAGATGGCTCAATGATTAACAACACTGGCTGCTCTTTCAGAGGACCTGAGTTCAGTTCCCAGCACGCATTATGACAGCCGACAACCTCCAGGGTATCTGATGCTCTCTTCTGGCTCCTTAGGTACCTGCATGCACACAGCACACACACACACACACACACACACACACACACACACACACACACGCACGCACGCACGCACGCAAATAAAATAAAAATAAATCTTAGGGGCTGGAGAGATGGCTCAGCAGTTCAGAGCATTGGCTGCGCATGCAGAGGACCTGGGTTTGATCTCCACAGGGTGGCTTAAAACCATCTCCAGCTACAATTCCAGAGGTCCCTATGCTCCCTTCTGGCCTCCGAAGGCACCAGGCACCTGACCTGGCATGTATGTGGTACACAGACCTACATGCAGGCAAAACACCTATGCACAAAGAAAGCTGAAAACACAAATCTTTCAAAGGGATGCTCTATGCAGAAACTAAGGTTCCCCAAACGTCATTCACTACACAGGCTCCCCCAAGCTCAGGCACCGAGACATAACAAATGCTGTCAGCGCCCAGATCTACAGCCAGTGCTACACCCTCCATGTGGGCTTGTCCACAGCTCTGGGGCCAGGTTCTCATGATAACCACACCCAGCAGGGCGTTGTCGGGGCCCAGCAGGGAGAATGCTGCCTGACTGGTGCTGGGGTTGTCAGGCCATCACCTGTGCCAACTTGGGCCACTTGCTTACAGGCAGGCTGGCACATGCCAAGGGGAGGACCCACAGCCTTCCACAATCAATCGCGGTCCTAAACTAGGCACACCCCACACTTCCTGCAGCAACCTGCTAAACTTAGTCACACGAGTGTACACCGAGACGTGGCCCTGGGCTCTTGGAGATGCATTTTCTGATGGCGTGAAAACAAAAGTTGTGTACCTGTCACTTCTGTTTGTCTGTGCTAGGGATGGAATCCAGAGCTTTCTGTGGGTTAGGAAAGCGCTCAAAGCCTAAGCCACGCCCCCTGCCCCTCCCTGGGGCATTCTAGGCAGGGGCTCTACCACTGAGCCACACCCCCAGCCCCTCACTGGGGGATTCTAGGCAGGGGCTCTACCACTGAGCCACACCCCAGCCCCTCACTGGGGGATTCTAGGCAGGGGCTCCACCACTGAGCCACACCCCAGCCCCTCACTGGGGGATTCTAGGCAGGGGCTCCACCACTGAGCCACACCCCAGCCCCTCACTGGGGGATTCTAGGCAGGGGCTCTACCACTGAGCTACATTCCCAATTCTCATTTTTATTTTGAAACACATGTTTGGCCTAGTTACTGAGGTTGGTCTTGAATTCACTGTAAAGCCCAGGCAGGCCTCAAACTTCTAATCCCCCTGCCTCAGCCTCCCGGGATGACAGGCTTGCACCTCCTCACCTAGCTGCAGTGGAATGAACTATTGCTTACACCCACACATCTTTGCGGAACCTGTCCTACTGCTGTGGCACTAGGACTTGGCCTTTGGACAAGTATCACACACACACACACACACACACACACACACACACACACACACACAACATAAATAAAATTTAAAAGTAAGCCCGTGATTGAGAAAGGCAGAATGATGATTACTGATGCAGATGGACTCCCCAGGAGGGGTGCATGCTTGCTAGACACAGCCATTGCCATGGGTGGGGGACCTCAGGGGACCAGGCGCTCTTCTCCAGGCCGCCTATGTAGGATGTACGAAAGACATCGTTTACATAACCTACCCTGCATGCAGAACCCGAGCATTTACATAACACAGCGCAGTGAGTCACGACACAGACACGGGACAGTGACCTGACAAGCCCAAGGAGGGGAAGCCCCACTCAGGACCGTTACCCGGAAGTGGCTGTGACACAGAGAGATCATAGGTTTCATAGAGAAGCCAGTAGGGTCAGGCAGGGCAAGACACTTGCTTGGGGGTCACACAGTCAGGATTTAATAGGGCAAGGATTTCAGCCCCATCTGCCAGTCAGCGGAACATAATAAAAACATCACTAATAGGGGCTGCAGAGATGGTTCAGTGGTTATGAGCAGCTGTTGCTCTTGCAGAGGACCTGGGTTCGATTCCCAACACCCATATAGTGGTTCACAACCACCTGTAACTCCCAGGCACTCAGGTGATGCAAATTCATATACATAAAATTAGCAAATCAAGAAATATATTTTTAAAAAAATCACTGATATGCAACACTCCTGGAAATTTACTATGCCATACTGCATGAAGTACAGTTCGTTCTAATTCTCCACTTATTGCATATTTTTATTAATGTTGTGTTGGGGGGTGAATATGCATGCTATGGCCTGTGTGTAGAGGTCAGAGTCGGTTCTCGCTTTTCACCTGTAGGTCTCGAGGATCGAACTCAGGCTGTCAGGCTTAGCGGCAAGCGCCTCCGCCCACTGAACCATCTCCTTCACCCATTCATTTATCTTAAAATCAGTGAGGTAGGGGCAGAACCCAGGTTATTTTTGTATTAAGATTTATTTGTTTATTATGTAGGGTAGGAGGTGCAGGTGCCAGAGTGCGTGTAAAGGTCAGAGATTCTCTCTTTCCACCATGTAGGTCCCAGGGATTGAAGTCATTTCCACGGGCTTGGCGGCAAGCACCCCGGCGCACTGGCCATCTAGGCTGCCCATGGTACTTACTACCCACTACACACCTTAGAGAGAATTTAGAGAGGTCACAGGTCTCACGGTGAGAGATGTTATCTACCCCACCCCAGGAAGGAAAGGGACTCACAGGTCAAAGTCACAGAGCGGGTACTGGAATCCAGTTTTTTGTTGTTCTTTTCCTCACCGCCACGTACATGCCTTGCGCACCTGCTGCGAGCGAACCTGCCCACAGATGCCATCAACAAACACCGAGACCTCAAATACTTGAGTTGAAATATCTACAGCTGCGGCCTGGTGTTCTCTTTCCGCTTCGAGAGCGCGCTTGCTCCTAACCCAGCCTCCAGACTCACTGACTGTCCCCGCGGTCTGTGAAGAACTGTTTTTCTCTGCCTGCAGCTCCCGGGTCTCCTCGCGGGACCCAGGACCGGCTCCTGCGCCTTTAAGGCTGGAACAGTCGTCCGGCGTTGCCCTAGCAGCGCCGCGGCGGTTGCCTAGCAATGTCAACAAACCGCGGCGCCGCCGGCGACTCCGCGCGCCCTCCCCCCGCCACCCGCCCGCGCAGACGCGGTGACGCGGCGGCCTGTGGCACGCCGTTGCCTAGCGACGGGAAGGTTGTTTGTCCCCGGCCAGGCAGCACGACCGCGCGCGGCAACCAGGGCTGGCCGGGGGCAGACGGGCCCGACCCGGGGATGGCAGCGAGGGGACATCTGGGTCCCCAAATTACCGCCTTCTGCGCCCCCTCCTCTCCCGAGTGCCTGTCTGTCCAGAGCCTCCCGCGCGTTGACGGTCTCCTTCCTCCAAACCATAACACAGAAAAACAAGCGAGGTGGCCCTTCTCAGACTAGTCACTGTGACCTCAGACTCCAGGTTTCCGGGTGCAGTGCTGGGGCAGGGGGATCCCCGCCACCGGGGGAGACGGTGGCTCAGTGCACGACCTGTACACACGCACGCACCCAGGGCCACACACAGCCCGTGCCTCTCTCTCTCCTCCCTCCCTCCCCGTGGGTTTCTTGCCTACCTGTCTCCTCCACCGCCTCTGTCAGCAGTCTGAAGCATCCCGGCTCTGTCGGAGAAACCATCCACCAACTGGGAGGGTCTGCCCACTGGCCCAGCACACCTCCTCCCAGGGCCCCCCATGCTGCTGCTTCATGTGACCAGGGCTGGGCCGAATCTCTGAGCGGAGAGACGCAGGGTGGAGTGAGTTCTGGGGACAGTGCCCAGCTGTGTGATAGACAGCAGGTTCCCGAGGACCACTGTTGTGTGTGTGAGAGAGAGCCATGTTTTTCTAGGTGAGTGGCGTGTGTATGTGTGTGTGTGTGTGTGTGTGTGTGTGTGTGTGTGTGTGTGTGCTGGGGGAAGTGTTTGTAGCTGGGTTGATCGTGTAGGGGTGTGTGTATATGTGTGTGTGTGTGTGTGTGTGTGTGTCTCCCCAGGTGATCTGTGAAGCCGAGAATGTGCAAAGTGTCTGTGGGTGGCTTCACCTCCAGTGATGCCTCCTGTTTACAACTGTGTGTTCAGACAATCCCTTCAGAGATCCCCAGGGGTTGTAGCTCATAGAGCGGCTTGCTTAGCATGCACCAGGCCGTGGGTTCAAATCCCAGCACTGAGAATTTCCTCTGCACATTGAATGCAATTTGTTTTCTTTTTGGCTGGATCTAAGCTTGTCCAGGCTACTTCAAACTTAATATATAGCTGAGGAAACCCTCAGACTCCAATTCTCTGCCTCCACCTTCTGAGTGCTGATTACAGACATGTACCCCTATGCCCAGCTTACACTGTACCAGGGACCAAACCCAGGGCTTCATACCTGCAGGGCAAGCACTGTACCAATGGAAACACATGCCTAGTCCCTTGTCTTTGTCTTTTTTTTTTTTTTTAAACAAGGACTTCCTATATAGTCCAGGCTGCCTTTAAATTCCTAATCCCCCTGCCTCGGTCTCCCAAATGCTAGAATGATAAGCCTGTACCAAGTTAGTGCCTCCACTTTCCAGTGTTCCCTGTCTTCTGCAGTGTCCTGTGTCCTGTGAGGGAAGGACCCAAGTGCCACACACACCCGGATCCCCAACATTGCCCTGCACACAGTAATTGCTCTGACCTGAGTGTCTGCAAAGTGTCACAAGTTCTGGGGGGGGGGGTGTCTGTCTGCTGTAAGCTTCGTCTCCAGAGCTTTGATGGACTAAAAAGACACCAGCTGTCACACCCACAACGGGGTCAATGCCCACGGCCTTGGACTGTGTGACGCTCTCCGCTCCTAGCAGTAGGGTCTCTATGCTCGGTCTCTGCCGTTTGTTAAGTGGGGTGATATGGCCAAGTGATTTGCCTCGTGCCTATAATCCCACTCCCAGCACCCACGCCGAGGCAGGAGGGCCAACATAATTCACAGCGAATTCCAGCCTAGAATGAGACCCTGTTTCAATGTTTCCCCTGGGGAAGGGGGTGCGATGGTACCCACTCATGAGACTGCCATCCATAAACAACTTGATAGAGAAAGTGTTTACAAAGTGCTCGGCACAGCCAGGTGTGGCGGCACACACCTGGATCCCAGTACTTGGAGAGCAAAGTTGGGAAGATTAGGGGAAGTTCCAGGCCAGACAGGCCTACATATTGAGACCTTGTCTCAAAACACACACACACACACACACACACACGCACGCACGCACGCACGCACGCACGCACGCACGCACCCACAATGTCTGTAAGGCACCTTTTCAGGGCAGGTGAATGGTAGCGTTTGGGGAATAAGCGTAGAAACTGGAGTCCCTCAGTGGGACCAAGATGTAGAAAGAGGGCCTGCTAAAGAGAACCGCCTAAGGGCAGGCTCTTGACAAGACTAGCTTGCTCCAGATGACTATTGAGGCTGGAGGATTCTGAAAAACCAGACTTATGTGCGGAACTCTTGGGGAGTGACAAAAGCCGGTCTGCTGGTTGGTGGGATTAGAAATAAGGACCATAAATACAGGGCATGCACAATGGACAGGCTAGTCCTGAACTTGTACCCTCCTGCCTCAACCTCCCAACTCTTCCAGGTCTGTGTCAACAGCTGGATGACTTGTTTCTTTCTGTGCCCGGGGCTTCCCTGGATGGGGATTAAATGTCTGAGTGGCTGAATGAATGACTGGACCGATGCATGGGTGGATGGATGGATGGATGGATGGACAGATGGATGTGATCTACAGTCTCTGGTCTTTGGGAAAGAGGAGAAAGATTGGTGGCCAGCACAAGCTGGCCCAGAGCCCTGACTCTGCGAATCCTCTCTTTTTCTTTTGTGTCCCTAGCTCAGGGCCATAAAGGGCGTGGAGGGGGCCGGGAAGGGAGTGTCACGCTCAGTGGCTGCCTGCCCTGGACACTGGCCCAGAGTGTCTGGAGGAAGAATAGGGTATCTCAGGCGTCTGAGTCACCTTGGAGAAACCCTGGCCACATACCTGTCTGCTGACATCACACGACCAGGGTAACCCTAGTGGCCTAGACAAGGAGACTGAATCATGGACTGAATTCAGTCACCTTGGGCATGGGCACATGGCCACGAGTGACCCCCTGAGACACCCCCGAGTGGCTGTCTGGCTGTGGGGGCGTGCAGGCCACATCAGGGTCAGTGAGGGTGCACCAGCCTGAGTCAGGGACAGGGTGGCTACTGCCAGAGACCACCGACCACAGCATCCACGGGGGCAGGAAGAGAAAGTTGAGGGAGGAAAGCCAGAGGGGAGGCCCCAGCCAGGGAGAGGGAAGCGCCCCGTGGGTGTGACAGGAAGCTGTGGCTTGCGGGCAGTGGCCTGGGACCTGCGGCAGGGATGTGGGATGGGGTCTTGGTGTTTGCGCACAGAATGGCGACGTTGCAGGAGAGCCAGAGGGTCAGGGCACGATCACACCCGTAGACAATGGGCTCTTACACACCCACACGCAGGCGCTTGCGCACAGAAGCCAGCCCAGAGCCAGCCAGCCTCCCGCCACCCCAGGGCCGCAGCTTACCACACACAAGCCTGTCCCCCAAGGCTTGCTTCCTGACCCCACTGAGTGACATCCATAACGTGTACTTTATGAAGATTGTTACTCGTGGTATTTGATTATCTCTTTTGATATGAATAATTTACACACACGAAGTACACACATCTTGCCAGGCACCGTTCTAGGCTATTTGTTTACTTAGCGGTTCTGGGGATTGAACCCACCCACGACTTCTTGCATGCTTGGCAAGCACTGGACCACTGAACCTGTCCCCAGCCCCTGCCTCAGGATTCTAGGCAAGGGCCTCGCTGTGTGTCCCCAGAATCCTGCTTTACTCTCAGTTCCGAGGCAGGGTCTCACTGTGTCGTTCTGGCTGGCCTGGAACTTGCTCTGTAGATCAGGCTGGCCTTGAGCTCAGAGATCTGCCTGCCTCTGAGGTGTGTACTATCATGCCTGGCTAGCTGTGTATATCTTTAAGGAGGTAGAGAGGTATACAGAGTCCAAAGAAACAGATGTGTAGACACACGCAGTTGGACAGGCGACTGCCCTAAGGTGCACACACACGCATTAACAGATACTTAGCTGCGTCTAGCAATCACACCCAGCACTGGATCAATGAGCTGAAAGGGCCTGGCTGGGTGACAGAGTGACCAGACCCTGAGACATAACAGACCTGAGACACAAGCCTCTCCCCAGCAGCTTGGGCACCGCAGGTTGTACCCAACACCTGGAGTCAGGTGCCACACTCACACACAGAGTCCCTGCCGCCAGGTGGTCCACTAACTGCATATTCGAAGGCCCAGAGAGATCTCTCACTGTGTTGCCCATCAGACCCTATGAATGAATGAATGAATGAATGAATGAATGAATGAATGAATGAATGCTTATGGAGCCAGGAATGAGTCAGGCGTGGAAGCTAATGCCTGTAATTCCAGCACTCAGGAGGCTGAAGCCGGAGGATTGCAGGGAGTTGGAGGCCAGCCTGTGCTACAGAGTAACACTGTCTCAAATGGAGGAAACAAGAGCTGGCAAGGTGGTTCAGTGGGTAAAGGAGCTCGCCTACAAGTCTGAGGACCTAAATTCAATCCCTGGAATCCGCATGATGGAAGATGAGAACCAAGTCCCACAAGGTGTCTTCTGACCCTCACAAGTGCGCAGAAGCAGGAGGGTGGGTAAAGTTTGATAGTTCAAAGCTAGCCTGGGCTATGGAGTGAGAGCCTATTTCAGAAAACAGGAAGAGAGCTGCGTATACTAACTCAGCTTGTGATGCAATGAATTCTAGGCCAGCCTGGGCTGCCCAAGGATTCCCTGTCTCGGAACAAATGAAGCTGGAGAGATGGCTCAGGAGTTATGAGTGAGTGTGTGTGTGTGTGTGTGTGTGTGTGTGTGTGTGTGTGTGTGTGTGTGCACATGTGTGTGTGTGCATGTGTGAGTGTGTGTGTGTGCACATGTGTGTGTGCATGTGTGAGTGTGTGTGTGTGCACATGTGTGTGTGCATGTGTGTGTGTGCACATGTGTGTGTGTGCATGTGTGAGTGTGTGTGAGTGTGTGCCTGTGTGTGTGTGTGCATGTGTGAGTGTGAGTGTGTGTGTGTGTGTCTATGCACAGCTGTAGTGAGGTCCACCGGTCCCTGTGCTCTGTCCCTGTTCCACTGGGAACCTCTTTGTCTCCCCATGTATATAAACACTTAACATACAAGATGGTGGGGTCGTGTGAGAAGATGCCTTTCTCCATGCAGGTGTGTCTATGAAGCCGCTCTGGATGGCTGTGGGCTACTCCTTGTGGGCAGATGTCTGATGGCCCTGTGATGGCATTCTGGGTGTCTGAGATGCCTGTGTCAGGGTCGGAGGGCGTTGGGACAGCCAGAGTGGGTGTTTGTGTGTCTCCTTTATCCCCCAGGAAAAGGAGATGAGAGGCTGAGGAGAGAGCACTAAAGGGTCACTCCCTGTCTGTCTGATGCCTGGGCCGAGTCATTGCCTGCTGGTGGCTGCTGTGTCATCCCGGAGTACCTGTCCCTCCCTCCTGACTGGAGCAGACAGAGGGGGCGTGGGGAACCAGGTGGAGGGTGCTTTGAGGCAAGGCTCTTGTCTGGCCATCTCCATCATCACTGCCGTCTCCCTCCAGGTCCCTTTAGCCTTAGGTGGCTGCCCATCCCCTCTCCATTACTGGTACAGAGAATCTAGATTCTCCTGGGTGTAAGACATCACACCTTGTCCTTGCTGTTGGCCCTGAGCAAGGGCTTTTCCTTTCTGGGCCTATGAGATTCAACTTCTTCTCTTGACACAGGGTCTATGTAGCTCTAGCTGCCCTGGACCTTGCTATATAGAACCAGGCTGGCCTTGAACTCACAGAGATCCACCTGCCTCTGCTTCCAGATTGCTGGCTTTAAAGGCGTGCGCCACTGTGCCTGGTGAGATTTAACATATTTAAAGTGCTTCTTGGGGCTGGAGAAACTGGTCAGTAGTGAAGAGCACTGGCTGCTCTTACAGAGGACCGAAGTTTGGTTTCCAGTACCCAGGTGGTGGTTCCAGGGAACCAGTGCCCTCTTCCGACCTCCGTGGGCACCAGGCACACACACAGTGCACAAATCACATGCCTGCAAATCACTCATACGCACAGTATAAAATAAATAACCCTAAAAAAATAATTATCGCATTCCTTTGCTTTCTTCTTGGGATTCTGGGCTGGACCAGGAGTGGGTAACAGTTTCCTCTAAGATTGAAACATCCCATCCTGTAGGGAAGCTCTTTAACCAGAAAGCTGAACCACTCAAAACAGGAAGTCCCTGAAACCAACCAGATTTACTAAGTCCCTTCCTGCCAGACTAAGCAGTAAAAACTGAGAGTCTCCCGCTTAGAGGGAAGGCAGACAAAATGCAAAGAATACTCTTACACAGGCCAAGTGGAAAAGGAGATTCGGACACCAGACAAGCTGCCTGCAAGAGGTGTAGACCAACTGAGGCACCTGGGAAGGACGCCCTCCGACAAGCTGTGCCGCCTGCGGGCTGTGCCGTGTGCTCCAGGATCCCAGCTCTGGGAGCTGTCACTCACGCAGGGGTGGGCTCTGGTGAGGAGCTGTCTTTGAGTCTTTTCTGCTCCTATAAGTAACCCCTCACCAATACATAGTCTGGTAAGTAACCCCGATAAACCCCACCGGTTCACCAAGCTGGACTTTGGCGGTATCCGCACTTTGGTCTGTTGAGAGCTGGCTCCCTCTCTGGGGTGAGTGGACGTGTGTGTTGCATCTCCCCCAGAAAAGCTTTGTCACACAGTACCAGGCTGGGTCTGGGGCTCTCCAGGCTTGTGTAGTTGCGGATGACACCCTTCTAAGTGAGTGTTTAAGAGTCAGGACTCTGGCCAACGATGCACCCCAGGTGGTGGACTGCTCACCTAGCATGCAGGAGGCCCTGGGTTCCACCCCCAGCAACACATAAACCAGGCCTGGTGACAATATGGAGGTGAGGCAAGAGTTTCAGAAGATTATGGTCATCCTCAGATACATAGTAAATTCCAGGCTTGGTTTTAAAAACAAACAGGCTATAAGATCAGAAATGTTCACTGTCTGGCATGATGGCATATGCCTTTAATTCCAGCACTCAAGAGGCAGAGGGTAGCCTGGTTTACATAACCAGTTCCAGGCTATCCAGGGCTATATAATGAGGCCCTATCTCAAAAGCAGAGAGGCTCACATTAGATTCTGTAAATATATGTTTTTTATACACACACACACACACACACACACACACACACACACACACACATGAGACAGTGTCACATAGCCCAGGCTTGCCTCAAACTCTCTATCTAACATGCTTTAAAATGGAATCCCTACGGCTTCCTCTGTGCTAGTTAAGCCCTCTACCAGCTAAACTTCCTCCCCCGTCCTTCCCAGTGGGCTCACAAGCCTATCAATTAACCTAACATCCTTTCTTCCTGTTTTCTTTCCTTCCTTATTCTTTCTGGGCTGGGGATTAGAACTCAGGACTTCACACATGCTAGACATGCATTCCACTTTAAGCTACATCCCAGCCCTCCTCATTTCCTCTAAATTATTGTTTCCCTTTACTTTAATAGTAATAGTAATAATAAAATAATTCCTCTATATTATTATTATTATTATTATTATTATTATTATTATTATTATGTGTGAATACCGGTTGGCATGTGCCTCAGCACACGTGTGGAAGTCCTGAGAACTTCCAGAGAACAGTTTTTAGGAGCCATTTCTCTCCTTCCGCCGTGAGGCCCGGGGATGGAACTCAGGTCGGCAGGTTTGTGTGGCAAGCTCTTTTACATGTGAGCCATCTCGCCGGCCTTCATTTTCATCTATTGTGAAGAAACTACTCTCTTAAAACGCTCAAGGTTTTAAGGATTAGAAGTTTTACCCTTCAAAGGCTCAGCACTGAGCTGACATTTGCTGATTGCTAAATACATGCCACCAATAATAATATTATTATTAATCATCAAGTATTAATTATAATATTTTTTTAGACAGGGTTTCTCTGTGTAGCCCTGGCTGTCCTAGAACTTACTCTGTAGCACAGGCTGGCCTCGAACTCACAGAGATCCACCTGGCTCTGCCTCCCAAGTGCTGGGATTAAAGGCGAGAGCCACCACCGATAATTATTATTGTTCTTAATCACACATACTTTCTATACCCGGGTAAGGCGCTAAGCAGGAAGGAGAAAATTTCCAACACCATCAAGCCCGAAGAACTCACAGGGTGTCGGTTCCTACCTGATCCAATTCTTCAGGTTCCCCAGATGCAGGGCACCCCCCACCCCCGGAAGCCACCCATCCTTGGCTAAGCTGTGAGCACTGAAGTTCAGTCTCAAGGAGGGAGCACATTTCCCAAGGTCAGCGAGTCAGGCAGAATCTGGGACAAAGCTGGTGGGGAGGGGGGACTCCATCCTTACTTACCTCTACCTACACCTGGGGACATCACAGCCCCTCCAACCCCGCCTGAGCCTCAGTTTCCCTGCCTGGATTGACTACACCTCTCTCACTAGGATCTGCACTGGGGACTTGCTCTCTTCCACCAGCCGGGGGCGCTGCACCGGCTTGGGGAGGATGGGGGTCTCGGGGTAAGCAGGCCTGGGCATCTGGGGTTGCACCTTCCCCAGCCGGGGTCAGCAGGGGCCTTCGCGTGGTGTTCAGGCTCCTGTCAATCTCAGCCCCCGGGGCGGCGTGGCACTGCGCAGGCGCGGGCCTGTTCCGCACGGCGCAGCGGCGGGCGCGCGCGGGAGCGAGGGATTCCCTCTGACGTCATTGCTAGGATACCAAACAAACACTCGGCCGCGCCGGCCGAGCTCCTTATATGGCTAATTGCGTCACAGGAACTCCGGGGAGGGCGGGGCGGGATCCCCTCCCGCGGAGACCCTCAGATCGCAGCCTTGGGGACCCCCGAGACCACCAGGGTCACCCTATGGGCAGGTGGAGGGTACACGAGGCCCTGGGGGGCGCCACAAGGGGCTTCGGTGGCGGAAAGGGAGAGTTCGGGAGGTTTGAGCATGGAGCCGCGGGTGACGCAAGCCGGGGGGGCGGGTCCGGAGGCATAAATTGAGCCCGGCAGCTCCAGGCTTCATTCATAAGACTGGAGCGGCTACGCCGGGGACACGCGGAGCCGGGGCTTGCAGGACTTGACTACTGGTGACTCTTCTTCTTCTTCTTCTTCTTGGCGGCCGTGAAAATTTTTATATATATATTATTTTTTAACTGGAGAGAAAGTTTTGTGGGTTTCTTTTTTGCAAGACTCCTTCTAGATCGTTCTTCTGTTTCGTCCCGAGGATAGACTTACTTTCTGTGGGCTTTTGGATCGCGCCCCTCTGCCCTCCCCCATTTCGTGGGACTCCTGGAAAGGAAGGAAGCAGCATCCGAAGCGCACGCTGACCGGCGGCACTGCGCGGCGGGACTCTGGGCGGGGAGCGATCCCCGCGTCGCCCGCCGTGAAATCGACGGAGCTTGGACTTTCAGGAGGTACAGCGGCGACCTGAAGGGGACCTGGGCGCTTGCAGAGGGGACTTGCATCGAAACTCGGGCAGTTCTCCGAGCCGGACGCGGAGCTCCCCCAAGCAGCGCACTTTGGGGACGTGTCCGGTCCACTCCGGACTCGCATCTCATCCCACTCGGCCATAGCCTTGGCTTCCCGGCGACCTCAGCGTGGTCACAGGGGCCCCCCTGTGCCCAGGGAAATGTTTCAAGCTTTCCCCGGAGACTACGACTCCGGCTCCCGGTGTAGCTCGTCACCCTCTGCCGAGTCTCAGTACCTGTCTTCGGTGGACTCCTTCGGCAGTCCACCCACCGCCGCCGCCTCCCAGGTAAGTCCTCGATCGCAAAGATGCTACTTTGGTGGTCATGGAAAAAATATTTCTTTAAGTCTAAAGTGTGGATTAAGCATTCTCTCAAATAGAGACGCGCCAAAAACCCAGGATCTGGGAAAGCAAGAGGCTTGGGTTGCACTTTGGTTTTTTTGTTGTTTGCAAATTGCAAGGAATGGAGAGATGTTTGCAACGGGTTGTGTTGTGCGAGGAGCGCGGGAAAGGAATGCAGTTGGGCAAGCGTTGGCGATGCCCGGTGCAAAGTATAAGCAGTGGCTAGCAGAAGCTGAGAACTTTCAGCTAAGCTCCGGCTCCCTAACCCGGAGCTAGGCAAGTAGGGGAAGAAAAACCAAAAAAAGAAAATCCCAGAGAAGCTTCCAGTAGCCTTCTCCGCTGCCTCCTCCTCCCAAGCGCGGACTGCAGGGCCCCCGTCGCCCGCCACCCGCAGGGAGTTCGGGCCTCGAACCCCGATCACGCTGCCTCCGCCTCCTGCGCGGAGACGTAACGGGGGACCCGTGCGTAAGGGCTGACGCGCTGGAATCCTCCGTCTGACGCGGGGCACGCACAGTGCGCGGCGCCCCCTCCGTCCGCCCCGCCCCTGACGTCCCGGGCACGTTCTATTTTGGAACGCCGAGGCCACGTTGCTAAGGGAGGGGGCAGCGCGGCTTCCTGATTGGCTGTCGCGGAGCGGGCTTTAGCCAATCAGCGTCTCCTTCCTATTTGTAGAGCGTAGCTCCCGTCCCTGCTTTTTGTGGTTCTTCCGTGCTGGGGGGTCTCCAAGAGGCAGAGCTAGGGGATTCTTGTCGTGATTGGGGCCACTCTGTGAACTCCTGGGTCTGCGATGGCCTTGTGGGGACCTGGTCCTTCTGCTCTCCGAAGCGCGAGGCTTCTGGCCGAGTGCTAGCGTCTCTAAGGGGGAACTGGAGGCCGTCACCCCCTCTCCAGGCGCACATATACGCGCTCCCGGCGCGCTGAACACCCGGTCCTTTCGAGGTGTCCAAACATTAGATGAGCTACCCCAAAGGGAGGCAGCCAGGTGGTCTCTAAAAGGTCCGCCTCCCCTTAGTTCCCAGGACTCTGATTGGCCAGGGATTCAGCCCTTCCCTCGCCACGCCCCCCCAGAGTAGTTAAGCCTCTAGGATTCCACTTGCCGGAGGGGGGTGGTGATGGACGCTTCTTGGGTTTGGGGACGCAGATCCTATGTCGCCCCCATCCCCTGCAAGACAGTTTGAAGGATCCTCACTCTCACTCTTCTCTACCTCTCTGTCCACTCAAACCTGTCACTTGTCAGTCTCCTTGGGGAAGAGACAGACATTCGGAAGGGATGCTCTCAACTCTTAGGCCAGTCCCCCAACACCGTTGGAGCTGGGATCTCCGCCCCTGCGGGAGCCCTCATACAGTGGGGGTGTGTTTGTGTGTGAGTGGAGAGGAAGGCTTGGGTTCAGGCCTCTCCCTCTCCCTCCCTCTGCGGTGGGGGTGGGGTGTTGTGACTGTGTGTGTATGTGTGTGTGTGTGTGTGTGGCTCCATCCCGGGAGGTTCTGTCACCAGGCTCTGTCCAGCCTCCTCTCCACCCCCCCACACACCTAAGAGTCACCAACCCGGGGTGTGATTCACCACCCGCTGCAACTGTGCAACCTTTCCCCGAGGAAGAAGGAGGAGGGAGAAGGCAGTTGAACAGAATCCTCTCATTAACCACTGCGTCACGGTGTAGTGGAAGGGTGGGTGTTGTGGCTTTTTGCCTGTGACACACACATCCACACCCGCTCACCCTGTGCTCACTCACAGGGGTCGGTGTGTGTTATGTGTGTTGGGCGTGTGTGTGTCGGTGGCTTTGTTTGTGTGTCTACGCCTGTGTGTGTATGTCTCACCCCGTAGGAGTGCGCCGGTCTCGGGGAAATGCCCGGCTCCTTCGTGCCAACGGTCACTGCAATCACGACCAGCCAGGACCTCCAGTGGCTCGTGCAACCCACCCTCATCTCTTCCATGGCCCAGTCCCAGGGGCAGCCACTGGCCTCCCAGCCTCCAGCTGTTGACCCTTATGACATGCCAGGAACCAGCTACTCAACCCCGGGCCTGAGTGCCTACAGCGCGGGTGGAGCAAGCGGAAGTGGCGGGCCTTCGACGAGTACAAGCACCAGTGGCCCTGGGCCTGCGCGCCCATCCAGAGCCAGGCCTAGAAGACCCCGAGAGGAGACGGTAAGGATGAGGCCTCGGGCCTTGTTGATCTGCAGGAGCCCAGGCATGTGGGCTCCGTTGGCAGAGTGCTTGCTAGCATGCATGAAGCCCTGGGTAGCTCCTCAGCACAGCATAAACCCGGAGTGCTTGTGCAGGCTGGTAGCCCCAGCTCTCCAGAGCTGGAGGCAGGGGGATCAGGACTTGGAGGCTAGCCTGTGCTACTTACTGAGTTTGAGTTCAGCCTGCATTGCAAAAAAAATTTTTTTTAATTATTTTTTTTAAAAAAAGTTGGCCTGGGGGTGAGGGAAGTAAGAGGAGTGACTGTAATTCTGTCACTATCAAGTTGGGGGTCCTCTGAGCCTCAAGGCTGAAGGGACATCATCGTCCTTCATCCCTGCCCCTGCGGAGTAGTGGTTGTTGTCGGGGCTTCTGGAGGAAAAGGAGTGTCGTCAGGGATGGTAGGAGTGCCCCCACATCTCACAGTCCTCATCTCCCTGACCCAGCTCACCCCGGAAGAAGAAGAGAAGAGAAGGGTGCGCAGAGAGCGGAACAAGCTGGCGGCAGCTAAGTGCAGAAACCGTCGGAGGGAGCTGACCGATCGACTCCAGGCGGTAAGGGGGACAGCTGGGGCGTCTCGAGGCTGTGCCGGGGTGGGGCCTCTTTACCTTGTCCTGACCGAGGATTCCCACTTAGGGCCTGGTGGAGTCGCTGTACACGCACGCGCAGACCCCTACCCGCTCACTTCCAGCTGCTCCCCACTTCCCCTGAATATGTCCCCACATATTTCTTCCTCTCAGCTCAAGAGGACAAGCTGGAGGAGACCATTCTGTTTGTCTTGGTTTAGGAATAATGCATTTTGCCGCGCAATGTCTCCATTTTCTTTTTTTTTTTTCTGAGACGGGGTCTCCCGGTGTAGCCCAGCATGCCGCCGCCCCCACCACGGCCCCCCATCCCCCACCCCCCCACAACTTGATAGCCTTCAGTCTCAGCCCCTGTGAGTGCTGAGATGACACACGGACCATCATCCTGGCTGGCTCGAAACTAAATTATTTTATGCTGCGTCAATTCCTTTCCTCCGGCCCCAGCCCACCCACAGTTCTCCAGAACTTGAGCTGGTGGCACCCACCAAAACCCCCTCCTTTCTTCCTTTTTCCTTAGTGTGAGGGCCCCCTCTCCTTTATCCTGCAGAGCATCCTCTTGCCCCTGGAAACCAGGGCACACCTCTGCTTTCCTCCTGGGAGGCTGAAGGAAAGGATGTGTGATAGAACCAAACTAAAAACAACACATAACCATTGTTTATTCGCATAACTAATTGCACTGTTTTTCTTTTTCTCTCTTTAAAAAAAATTATTTCATTATATTTATTTATTTGCTGACATTCGAGTGTGTGCCACATAGTGTGCCACAGCACACATATGGAGGTCAGAGGACAATTTCCAGAGTTGGTTCTCCCCTTCCAATTGCAGAGTGGGTCTCAGAAATCGAGCTCTATTTGTCAGGCTTGCTGGTGGCAATCGCCTTTGCTCACTGAGCCGTATTGCCGCCCCCTTCCTCCCCCTTTAAGGCTGAGTGCTCCTAAGTACAGGCTGGCCTCGAACAAACAGTCCTCCCCCTGCCCAATCATCTCTTGCTCAGCTGGGGAAACTGAGGCTCCAAGTTGCATTGTCTGCCAGGAGTCCCTCGCAGGGGACGTCCCCCTGAGCACAGAGTGAGCCATCCGGCCCTCTGCATAGGCAGCTGCCATGCGGGTGGGGCGGGCGGGCGGGCGAGCCGCTTTGTGTGGTCGCTGACCATCGTCCCCTCTTTCTCTCTCCTATGACCTGGCCCTGCTGGGCTCCATCAGGAAACGGATCAGCTGGAAGAGGAAAAGGCCGAGCTGGAGTCGGAGATCGCCGAGCTGCAAAAAGAGAAGGAACGCCTGGAGTTTGTCCTGGTGGCCCACAAACCGGGCTGCAAGATCCCCTACGAAGAGGGGCCGGGGCCAGGCCCGCTGGCCGAGGTGAGAGATTTGCCAGGGTCAACATCCGCTAAGGAAGACGGCTTCGGCTGGCTGCTGCCGCCCCCTCCACCACCGCCCCTGCCCTTCCAGACCAGCCGAGACGCACCCCCCAACCTGACGGCTTCTCTCTTTACACACAGTGAAGTTCAAGTCCTCGGCGACCCTTTCCCCGTTGTTAGCCCTACGTACACTTCCTCGTTTGTCCTGACCTGCCCGGAGGTCTCCGCATTCGCCGGCGCCCAACGCTCCAGCGGCAGCGAGCAGCCGTCCGACCCCCTGAACTCGCCCTCCCTTCTCGCTCTGTGAACTCTTTAGACAAACAAAACAAACAAACCCGCAAGGAACGAGGAGGAGGAAGAGGAGGAGAGGGGAAGGAGCGCTCGGGGGGTGTGTGCGGACCCCTTGACTCCTCCGTCTGACGGACGGCCACCCGCCTCTGCCCTCGGACAGGACGGACAGGACGGAAGGACCTCCTTTGTGTTTTGCGCTCCGTCTCTGGTGTCTGTGCCCCGGCGAGGCCGGAGAGCTGGTGACTTTGGGGACAGGGGGTGGGGCGGGGACGGACACCCCTCCTGCCAGACGTCTAATGGTCCTGTCACTTCAACCCGACTTCTGGGGAATAGATGGATGGGGGGTGGGGGGTGGGGTGGGATGTGACGCCCACTTTTGGCGTCTTGCTGCGTGAGTGAGGCTGGAGGGGGAAGGGGTGCTGGTGGGTGTGGGGTGCAGGGTGGGCTTGTGGACGAGCTGGCATGCACCCCCAGAGAGGCCCAACGAGGATCTGACAGCCCTGTCCTTCTCTTTCCCCCACCCACCCACCCACCCACCCACACTCCGGGGCGCAGGGTGACCAAGATAGCTCTCTTATGCTCCCTCGGGCCTTAACTGATTAACCCAACATTTCCAAGAGGTCACAACCTCACCTCCTCCGGGACGAATTGAGCCTCCCCCCGCCCCCCGACTGAGGGAAGTCGGTGCCTGCTTTGGGAGTCCGCTCACCCCACTTCCCCGATGATTCCAAAATGTGAACCCCTATCTGACTGTTCAGGCTTTTCCTCCTGGAAAAACTGGCTCGGGTTGGATCTCTTTCTCTCTCATCTGCTGCAGAGCCCCCCGCCCCAGCTCAGGCCCGAGCCCACCCCTGCGCAGTATTATGCCATGGCCCCCCTCGCCCCCACCCCCTCAGCCGCCCTTGGCCGTCCTCGTTGGGCCTTTCTGGTTTCAGGCAGCAGGGGGCGCTGCGACGCCCGTCTTGCTGGAGCGCTTTATACTGTGAATGAGCGGCCGGATTGCGGGGGGGCGGCGGGGCGGGATTGACCCCCCAACCCTCCAAAGCCTTCCCTGGGTCTCCCCTTCTTCCAGCTGCCTCCTTCCTCCCCTCGACAGGGAGTTAGACTCAGAGGAGGGACGGTGACGCACCCCTGCGGCCTTCTTGCGCAGGCCCCAGACATTTGCCCCCAAGGTCTCCCGCCTCCCCCAGCCTAGGACGCCAACTTCTCCCCACCCTGGGAGCCCCGCATCCTCTCACAGAGGTCGAGGCAGTTTCTAGAGAAGTTTTCAGGGCTGAGGCTTTGGCTCCCCTACCCCTGATATTTGAACCCCCACATATTTTTGGACTGGCGTACTTAAGAGGGGGCCGAGTTCCCACTGTCCCGCTCCATCCAATTCCTCCAGCCCCCAATATGGGTCCTGGCTCCTCCCTCCAGCTTTCACCTCGTGAGAATTCCACGAGTCAGATTTCTATTTTTTAATATTGGGGAGATGGGCCCTCTCCCCTGTGCTGCATGGAACACATTCCACACCCTGTCCTGGGTCCTCGGTTCCAACCCTAAGCCCCACCCAAGCTATTTATCCCTCCCCTGGTTCCCGAAAAGCCCTTATATCTATTATGTATAAATAAATATATTATATATGAGTGTGCGTGCGTGTGTGTGTGTGTGCGCGCGTGTGTGCGCGCGTGCGTGTGCGAGCTTCCTCGTTTGCAAGTGTGCTGTGGAGTTCGAAATCGCTTCTGGGAACTCGAGTCAGACTCTGGCTATCCCTTCGTAACTCACTGATTTGGTGTCCCAGCCCCTCTGGCTCTTGGAGACAGTCTTTTCTCAGTCTGTTTCGCTCTGACCACTTCCAACATGTCTCCTCTCTCACTGGCCCTGATCCTCCTTCCGTCTGTCGACTCCGGGTTTGTTGGGGACATGCAATTTTACTTTTGTGAGTAAGAGTGACTGGGTGGTAGATTTTTACGATCGGTATCGTTGAGAATCCTGGGTGGGAGTGTTTGAGCAGGAGAAGGGCCTGCCGCTGCCGACCACAATTCATTGACTCCGTAGCTGCCCACCCATGCTGTATTTGTGATTTTGTTGTTGTTTTGTATTTTGCACCTGACCCAGGGGGTGCTGGGGCAGTCTAGCACTGGGCAGCTCCCCTCCCCCCTTGGTTCTGCACTGTCGCCAATAAAAAAGCTTTAAAAAATGTATCCACGAGGTCAAAGTGTCTATTTCCCCTGGGCGCCCGTTACATGGCTTCCTTTCAGCAAGACGGGATGAATTTGGATTGCTGGGAAGCCTTCACAGGCATTTATTAGGGCCCTAACCAATCAGCCCACAGCCAGATGAAAGGAAAATGGATACTTGGGAGGACTTCCCAAGTGTCCAGGCTGTGTCACCTACTGGAAAAAAGTAAGGCTCAGAATGTCAGGTGTGAGGTCCGGACGTGGTCAAGGGTCTGGGAGATCTCATGACTGGGAAAGAATATATCCAGAACGTTGGCTGTCCAGTGATTTCAGCGAGAGCCAAAGGGGTGTGAGGCTGCGTGTGGTGGGGCACACGTGTAATCCCAGCCTTTGGGAGGTGGAGGCAAGAGGATCAAGAATTCAGGGTCAAGAAGATGGTAGGTATCAGATATTGGGGCACTGGGGGGATGTCACCGTGACAGGAGCAGCAGGCGTGGAGAGTGGGAGAGAACCCCAGGGAGCTTCTGCAGGCAATGACATGCTTAGAATACAGAGTTCCTTTGCTCTTTCGAACATCACGGGTTTTGAGCAGCCGAGGAGCCGGGCAGGATCAGTGTTAGGTGGACTCTTGTGTTCCCCAGACCGAGAGTGACTAGAAGAGAAAGGGACCCAGGACCGGAGAGAAAGGATCCAAGAGACAGGGAGGAGGCAGGACGCATGTCACTTCCTTAATAGAAAGTCCGGGAAGGAAAAATGCCCGGGGGAGGAGGTGCACCACCACTCGGGTGGTCTCAGAGTTCTGGTGACCTCAGAAAAGGGGAGGCACCAGCCTCGGTGCGCCCATCCTCGCTCTCTGTCAGCCCTGCCATCCGTGAGTGTGTCTCAAGGTCACCCTGGTCCGGTCTCCTTGTGATGCGGCTTTATACGCTCTACTTTTCTCTCGAGTTCATTAAACACGTATAATTGCCTGGTGCTGTCTTCTCCGCTGGCCGGGTTCCCGCAGGGGACCGGGGCTAAAGGTGTGATCACAACTGTTTGCCCATCACTGCTCCACTCCAGAGGCAGGGCGGGGCCAGAGTGAACAACCGAACAAATATGTGACTAATGCGTGCACGCGTGATTGAATGCATAAGCGAGCAAACAGCTGGATGAATAAACCATTGAAGGGGAGGCACCGAAGATAGACGGGCATAGCCTAGCACTGTAGAGACAGATTTAAATCCACGTTTGAGATGCATTGGATCCTTCCGGGAGGGACAAACGGTAACTACGACGGGAGGATAAACAAGAACAGAGATGCACAGAGACGTTTATCACATAAGAAAGTGGTTTTGCAGGGAGCAAAAATGGGATAGATACTCCCGCCCGAAAGGTGGAATTGAACCACTCTGTCGCTAAACAGCTACAGGTTTGAAGCCTGCACCCCAGACCACTGAGGATCATCCGGGCAGAAGCAGCTATTTTCGGACACGCATATAAAGGCCAAATATCAGGAATCTTAAAAGTTATGGTGATTATCCACGAGTTACCGGAAAGGACGAATTCTAATGTTTCTAATAGTATCCTCACATTTTATCGTGAATATATACTTTTTTTGCAACGCATGCCACGAATGACCCTAACGGCTAAAAATACGTAGCTCATTTGCATAGCGCCGTGCATTCTGGGAAGCAGCGCCTAAAGCGCCTACCTCCCCTGACTGTATAGGAACAGAACTTTTGCAAAGTGAAAAGTCAGCTTTATTTTTTGTCTTGTGTTTTTTGTTTTGTTTTGTTTTTAAAGTGAGAACTCTTCGTGCGGAACCCGGAGGCCCCTTCGAGGCAGAATTCGAGGGTTTTTTTTTTTTTGCGAGGGAGAAGCGAAGTTTCTCTTAGGGTCTGATGGCGCGCGGCCGCAGGGCGCCACCTGCTGTCCGTCGGCGGAACTGCAGGCATTTACGGCGCCGCGGACCGGCCGGTCCCCGCTGCGTTCCCATCCCGTTCTACGCGCGTGTGTTTGAGCCGGGGAAACTGAGGCACAGGCATGGATCGTATCATTAGCCCAGTTCCTGGCGCCCAACCCCCTAGGGGAAGTGAAACCTACGTCATTATAATTACGATATTCTTACCAGCACTGGTGTTGCCGTTTCCTTGAGACAAGTCTTTTTAGACAGGGTCTCCCTCCGTAGCGCAGGCTGGCCTGGAATTCACTAGGTAGCCCAGGCTGGCCTGGAATTCACTAGGTAGCCCAGGCTGGCCTGGCATTCACTAGGTAGCCCAGGCTGGCCTGGAATTCACTAGGTAGCCCAGGCTGGCCTGAACCTGGAAGCTACCGTCCTGGCTCGGCCTCCCGAGGGTGGGGATTGTTACCGGCGTGAGTCACACGTCCAGTTTAAACCTTCCAACGACTTCCGCCGTCCCGTTAGGACGGAGCCCTACAATCTAACCCCCTGCACCCCAAACCAGCCGCACCCCAGCCTGCTGGGCCTGGCTGAGGGGTGCCGGGCACGGCGCTCCCTCCTCGGGGCCTTTGCGATGCTGGTCTCCACCCCGCCGCCCAGCAAGGCCTGCTCCTCCGACTGCGGTCTGCATGGTGGGCACACCGCCCCCCTCTCCCCTGCACGCACAACCGGGTCACCTCGTGCTTCCCGCTCATTGCCTGACTGACAGCCCAGGTGAGGGCATGCGGGTCCCTAGAGCGGCGGCCCCCGGCCTTCCTGTCGCCGCCACCCTCTAGTGCAGTCCCTCGTGTCGCGCCGACCCCCAGCCATAAAACTGTTTTCGTCGCTGCTTCGTAGCGGTGATGTTGCCACCGTTGGGAATCGCAAGGGAGGGGTGCGGGAGGAGGGAAGGGAGGGGGACCTGTGGTTGGCGTGTAAAAGGAATAAAAAATTCCTTCCTTTTTAAAAAAAGATTTATTTATTATGTATACAGCATGTCCGCCTGCAGACCAGAAGAGGGCGCCAGATCCCATTACAGATGGTTGTGAGCCACCATGTGTGTGCTGGGAATTGAACCCGGGTCCTCTGGAAGAGCAGTCGGTGCTCCTAACCTCTGAGCCATCTCTCCGGCCCCTAAAAAAATTTCTTTTTTTTTTTTTTTTGGTTTTTCGAGACAGGGTTTCTCTGCATAGCTTTGCGCCTTTCCTGGAACTCACTTGGTAGCCCAGGCTGGCCTCGAACTCACAGAGATCCACCTGGCTCTGCCTCCCGAGTGCTGGGATTAAAGGCGTGCGCCACCACCGCCCGGCCTAAAAAAATTTCTTAATTAAAAAAAAGTGGATCGCAGTGGAAACAAATACCTGTGTTTTCCGATGGCGTCATGCGAACCCCGGGAGGAGGTGGGGTCGCGACCCACGGGTTGAGAACGGCCGTCCGTCCTAGAGGCGGCGTGAAGACGCCGGCAGGGGGCGCTCTCTGGCGGCTGCTTCAATTCCGAAACTGGTTTTGTGCCCCGGGTCGGGCTGCAGGAGTGGGTGGGGGTGCAGAGATAGACTTAGCGGGTGCAGAGATAGACTGAGCGGGTGCAGAGATAGACTGAGCGGGTGCAGAGACAGACTGAGCGGGTGCAGAGACAGACTGAGCGGGTGCAGAGACAGACTGAGCGGGTGCAGAGATAGACTGAGCGGGTGCAGAGATAGACTGAGCGGGTGCAGAGATAGACTGGGGGCTTTAGCGTTCCTGGACGACGGGTTAGACCCCCACCTCCCCACACTACGATATGAACACTGCGTGTTAGGAAAGACGTGAACGAACTCATCTTTAAAAGGCTTTGCTGAAGCACAGAGATCACCGGGCGGTGGTGGCGTGCGCTTGTAATCCCAGCTCTCGGGAGGCAGAGGCAGGAGGATCTCGGTGAGTTCGAGGTCAGCCTGGGCTACAGAGCGAGTTCCAGGACGGCCACGGCGGGTACATAGAGAAACCCTGTCTCGAGAAACTAAGAAAAAAAAAAAAAAAAGAAAAAAGGAAAGAAAGTGTATATATGTATATAATAAAGTATTTATTTATTTTGTTTTGTTTTTTTCCTCGAACTCAGACGTTTCCCTGCCTCCTGAGTGCTGGGATTAGGAGTGTGTGTACGCCACCACGGTCTGGCGTATGGATTCTTGTGGGTGCATGCACAAGACGGCGTGCAGTCGGCTCCCTCCTCCAGCATGTGGCCTGCAGGGTTGGAGGGTTCACCTTTACCCACTGGGCCAGCCACCTTTCCGTCATTTTGTGTGCATGTACTTGTGGTACTGGGAATGTGACCCATGCCTCTCCCTTGTTACGTAAGTGCCCTATGGTGGGGGGAAAAAAAAGAAAGGAAGGAAGGAAGGAAGAAAAAGAAAAGGAAAGAAAAGGAAAAAAAGGCTCAGCAGTTAAGAGCACTGGCTGCTCTTCCAAAGGAGCCCAGGTTCAATTCCCAGAACCCACATGGCAGCTCACAACCGTCTGTAACTCCAGTTCCAGGGGACCTGACACCCTCAGACATACATGCAGCCAAAACACCAATGCATATTAAAAATGAAACAGACACAGAAACAAAAAAAATCCAACAGTAAACTTTTTTTTTTCTCTTTCTTTCTGGTTTTTCAAGACAGGACTTCTCTGTGAAACAGCCCTGGCTGTCCTGGAACTCACTCTGTAGACCAGGCTGGTCTCGAACTCACAGAGATCCACCTAACCCTGCTTCCGGAGCGCTGGGATTAAAGGTGTGCGCCACCACTGCCCGGCCAGTAAGCTAAATTTTAAAAGTAGCACACAACTTGGCTGGAGATATAGATATTGCTGTTGTGGTGGGGTTTTTTGTTTGGTTTGGTTTTGATTTTTGTTTTGTTTTGTTTGTTTGTTTGTTTGTTTTTGGCATGGTTTGACCAAATATAGCCCTGGTTGGCCTATAATTCACTACCAAGACCAGGCTGGCCTCTGATTCACAGAGATTTACCTACTTCTGCCTCCTGGGTGCAGAGGACAATTTGGGGGAGTCAGTGCTCTCCTTCCATCTTGTGCATTCCAGGGATTGAACTCAGGTCCTCAGGCTTGGCAGCAAGCACCTTTAACCCTGAGCCCTCTCCCGGCCCCTCTCTTTGTTTCAGTAGCTAGCGCTGCATTGCACGGCATTCCTACCACACAACCTGTGTGTCTATAACCCCTCCTTGGCACCCCTGTATCTGTCTCCTATAATGGCAAACAGGGCAAGAGAAAAGTTACACAGTGATGAACAAGTCTTAACATTTCTGTGTTTGTCTTTACTGTGATCTATTTCTGACAAGCATTGCTGGCTGGCTTCCAAGGTGGCAAGTAACATTTTCTTTATAAAAGACACTTGTTCTATTTTATTCTACTTGTTCACGGTGCTGACGATGGAACTCAGGGCCCCTTGCAAGCTTGGCTAGCTCTTTAGCACTGAGCCACGCCCCAGCCCCTCACTGGGGGATTCTAGGCAGGGGCTCTACCACTGAGCCACAACCCAGCCCCTCACTGGGGGATTCTAGGCAGGGGCTCTACCACTGAGCCACAACCCAGTCCCTCACTGGGGGATTCTAGGCAGGGGCTCTACCACTGAGCCACACCCCAGCCCCTCACTGGGGGATTCTAGGCAGGGGCTCTACCACTGAGCCACACCCCAGTCCCTCACTGGGGGATTCTAGGCAGGGGCTCTACCACTGAGCCACACCCCCAGCCCCTCACTGGAGGATCCTAGGCAGGGGCTCTACCACTGAGCCACACCCCAGCCCCTCACTGGGGGATTCTACTACTGAGTTGTATACCTAGCCTTTGATCTTTTGTTTTTTAAATATGCATTGGTGTTTTGCCTGCATATATGTCTGTGTGAGGGTATCAGGTCCCCTAGAACTGGAGTTACAGACAGTTGTGAGCTGCCATGTGGGTGTTGGGAATTGAACCTGGGTCCTCCCGGAGAGCACCCAGTGCTCTTAACTGCTGAGCCATCTCTCCAGTCCCGTCTTTGATCTTTTGAGACGGTCTCGCTATAGCTCCGTTTGTCTTTGAACTGTGTAACTATCAGGGAACTCAGCACTGGCATTACAGATGTGTGCCACCATGTCTGGCCATCCACTGTGTTTTTCTGAGTCAGGCGGTGCTGGGTATTAAACAAGGGACCTGATACGTGCTCTGCAAGTGCTCTTCCGCTAAACCACATCCCTAGCATGAAGGATCTCACAAGGAAGTGAATGACATTTGGGAAACAATATCACTCTCGTAAACAACCAAGTAACCATAGACATTTCTAGATTGAGCATTTCTGCTGGGTCACACTTGGAAAATATACTTATTGTCATGATGTGCGTGTGTGTACACAAGACATAGCATGAATGTGGAGGTCAGAGGACAACCTCATGGAGACTGCTGTCTTCCAGGCTCTACTGTTACATTTTTGTGTGTTTTGCCCGCACGGATGTGTGCGTCTGTGCAGCACAGCGCCTGCAGTGCCTGCAGAGGCCAGAAGAGGGCATCAGATCCCGAGACTGGAGTTCAAGGTGGCTGTGAGCCACTGTGTGCAAAACCTTGGACCTTTGGGAGAGCATCTGGTGCGCTTAACTGCTGAGCCATCTCTCCAGCCTGGCATTTCTCTACCGTTCCGTCCATCCCCCAGATTCAACTCATACCACCACGCCTGTGTAGCAAGTACCTTTACCGGCTGGACTCTCTCACTGATCTGAAGTCTTTCCCCTTTCGTTTTTGAGACAGGGTCTGATGGTTACAGATTATAGACAGGGTTTGGTTGTAAACCAGGCTGACCTTGAACTCGCCGAGATCCACCTACCTCCGTCACGCCTCGCTTTTTATTTTTTCCCAAACATTTATTTAGTTATTTATCTGAACGCATCTGTGAGGGTGTACAAGAACAACTCGAAGGGGTCATTTCTGGTCTCTCACAGCACGGTGCCCGGAAATGGATCTCATTTGGAGGTCGGTGCGTCTCATCAGCCCCAATAATTAACTTTCTAGCTTTTATTTGGAAATTATTAAAATGACACTTCTTTGTTTATGGTGGGTGAGTGCGGTGATGCGATGGAGCAGACAGGAAAATAACAGGACAGTGGGGTCGGTTCTCTCTTTCTACCGTGGGGAATTCGACGATCCAATTCAGACCGTCAAGGCCTTTACTGGATGAGCCCCATCTTGCAGCCCCCCCCCCCCAATCATCTCTTTTTGTTGTTGTTTGTTTCGAGACAGGGTCTCTCCACATAGCCCTGGCTGTCCTGAAACTCACTGGGCAGACCAGGCTGGTCTCAAACTCCAAGATCCACCTGCCTCTGACTCCTGAGTGCTGCGATTTAAGGACTGCGCCACCATCTTTTAAAAATGTTTTTCAGTGTAGGAAGGTATAAGCGGAGGGGCCTTAAAGCACAGAAGGCCGTGGATTTTCCACAGGAGTCTTTATTACAGTGTAAATCCAAGCTCAGGGCTCGTCTGGACCCCATGCAAAGCCCCTCACGGCGCCTCCGGCGGCGGGTCACGGAAGTGCAGGACAGCGTCTGACTATTTCACTACAAGTCCCAGCAGGCTCCGCGGCCAAGGAGCCTGGCCTTTCCTGGACTCTTAGAGCAGAGCCTCTTAGGAAATGTAGTCCGGGTCGCTCAGGCACTTCCCACTGGGAAATGGCTCGGCCGAGTGGGAGAGGGTGTGGATGCACGGGAAGTGAAGGGGCAGGAGGGCAGCTGGGGGGTGGGCAGGCGTCCCTCGAGCAGAGACACCCCTCTCATTCGCCTTTGGTTTTGGATCCGGAGACTACAGATGCTGCCGGGGTCCCGGTCCCCGGGATTTTAGCTCGGATCCTGAGGGAGCAAAATTAGGGGCCATGAGGCGTGACAAGAGATGGAGAAGGTGCGCAAGGCTGGCTTAACACTCGAAGCTGCCCTGTCCTCCGCCTGATGACCTGCTTTGAGAAAGGGACAACGTGCTCTGGGAGATTTGGGGGTAGGAAGTGTAGTGGGCGTGGGGGGGGGGCGGACAGGACGACACGAAAGAAAAACCCGCAAACAGCAATATCCCAGGCTCCATCCCCCTCCCTGTCGTCATCTCGTGAACTTACTTAGCTTTGATGTGACTCAACTGATTGGTCACCAACCCCACATACTGGTCGATCTGGGCCTGGGGAGACCAAAGAGACGACAAGGGGTTCTGGGTAACTGACGTGGGATGCTGCCTCCAGCTCCCACATCCCCAAATCAGAAGAGGGTGTGGGGCCCACCGCTCCAGCTTCCACTGCGAGAACCATAACTGGCCCTTCTGCCTTTGTGTCTCATGTAGCCCAGGTTGGCCTCAAACTTACAAAGTACCTGAGGCTGGCCTTGAACTCCTGGTCTTTCTGTGTCTAGCTCCCAAGTGCTGGGATTACAGGTCTGGTTTTATACACTGCTAGAGATCAAACCTGAGGCTTCATGCATGCTAGGCAAGGACTACTGATTGAGCTGCATCCTCCGCCTGTGTTTTAGTTTTACAGACAGGGCTTTGCAACACAGCCCTAACTAGCCTTGAACATACAGGCATCCCCCTGCCTCAGCCTCCTGGGTCCTCAGATTGTTCACTTTTTTGGTGGCACTGGCCTTGAACCCACGGCCTTCACTGTCTAGACCTGTGGTTCCCAACCCTCCTAACGCTGCGACCCTTCCATACAGGTTGTTGTGGTGACCCCCAACCATAAAAGTATTTTCGTTGCCACTTCATAGCTGTAATTTTTGCTACCGTTATGAATCATAGTGTGAATGTCTGTGTTTCCCGATGGTCTCAGGCGACCACCGTGAAAGGGTCACTGAACTTCCCCGAGGGTTTCGACCCCCGCGTTGAGAACCGCTGGTCTAGAGCCTTTGGCACCGGAAGTGTCTCATACGTGCCCCAGTCCCTCACTGGTAGAGTCTAAGCAACTGATCTTGAACCCATACCATCCTCTGTCCCCACTCTCCCGAGTCTGCCTGCCTGCGTCACACCACCCGTTTTCGGCTTCCATGCCGACATGGAGAGCTTGCCACACTCACCTGGTGTTGTCTGTACAGAAGGGGGACGGTGAACAAAGCACACACTCCTACAGACACAGAACGGGAGGGGGGTCAGGTCCTCCCAGCAGAGGGACCCTATCCCTCACCAGACCTCAGCAACCCGCTTCCCCACGCCTTCCCCCCCCCCCTTCCCAGCTCACCCAGGATGACCAGAGTCAAGCCGTTGAAGATGGCTCCCACGAAGGTCAGGATGTAGAAGAGAAGAGCCAGCTGCGGGGTGAACGTCAGGCGTCAGAAAGACCTACGGGCTGTGTGAACCCTGCCCCCCAGGATGGGTGCAGAGGAGAGAGCTGACAGGCCAGGGGCAGTTTGGGGGTGGGGGTGGGGGGGTACCTTGAGCGAATCCACCAGATCTTCCACCAGGAAGAAATGCCGCAGCTGCGTGGCCGTGGAGACCACGTGGGAGGCAATCTGCTGGGACAGACGTTCTGTCTGCTCCCGGGTCAGGGTCAGGTCCATGTCCAGGTAGGCCCTGATGGGATCAAGGAGTGTGGTGTGACTCGGTGTGTATGGGTGGGGTGGGGTGGGGTGGGGTGAGCTCAGGCTTGGCCAGGTGGCTCTGACAAGGGTGAGAATGGGGTGTTTGGTGGAGGAGGAGATTTCGTGTCGAGGACGCTGGTAGCAAGGGCTAGGGGTCAAGTTTAGGGTTGGGAAAGGTAATCAAGGACACAGGAAGGAGAGAGGATGAGGACAGGCCATGTGTGAGCTGAGGTCAAGGGTCACAGTGGACGGCGCGCTGGGGGGGGGCCGGGAGCTCTCACTGGAAAGGGTTGGCGCCGTCGCCCCGGTGCACGGCCTGCAGCACTTTGCGGTAAACCCTGAGAGAGATGGTGGCGCAGAGACCCAGGAGGGCCAGGTGGGCAGCCACGGAGACGATGCTAAAGTGCAGGAGGCAGAGGAGGGAGGCCATGAGGCCCGTGAAGACGGCTCCAGACGTCCTGGTGTCCTTCCAGTACAGCAGGTCTGCCACTGTGGAGAAGAGACAGCGGTTGGGGCTGGGCTGGAACCTGGCTGACCTCGTCTTTGTTGTCTTGAAGAGACAAGGTTTTCGCCGGGAAGTGAAGGCGGACTTCAAACTCTGCAGTCCTGGCTGGTCTTGAACTCGTGATTTTTCTAATTCATCCTTTCTTTTTCTTAGACTGGGTCTCACTTTGCAGCCCAGGCTGGCCTCAAACTCAAGGCAATCCTCCTGCCTCTACCTCCTGAGTGCTGAGAATCAAACTTAGGGCTTCATGCCTGCTAGGCAAGCACACCACCAACTGAGCTACATTCCCTGACCAACCTCATTCATTCATTCATTCATTCACTCATCCATCTATCCATTTATTTATTTATTTATTGGAGGCAGGCTCTCACTATGCAGCTCTAGCTGTCTTGGAATTTGCTACATAGTCCAGGCTGGCCTTGAACTCACAGAGATTCACTTGCCTCTGCCTCCCAAGTGTTGAAATTAAAGCTATGTGCCAGCATGCCTGGCTCTGGATTAAACGGCCACAGAATACTCTACAGTGACATTCTTCATTTTATTCAACTCTGAACTCAGTGTGGGGGTCACTCACTTTGTACCCCTTCCCCTTGACACAGCTGTGTGGCAAGAGGCCCCTTTCTACGGATATTCTCTCCTCCGCATGGGTCTATTTCTGAGATACACTCCCAGGTTGGAGATCACTTGGGTGGGCCTAGTCCCTATATTTACTTACTTACTTACTTATTTTTGGTTTTTCGAGACAAGGTTTCTCTGTGTAGCCCCGGTTGTCCTGGAACTGAACTCACTCTGTAGACCAGGCTGGTCTGGAACTCGTAAAGATCTACCTGCCTCTGCCTCCTTAAAGGCGTGGGCCACCACAGCCCAGCATGTTCCTTTTTTTTAATGGTACAAATTTTGTCAAACTGCTCAAGAGGAAGACGAACAATTTTGTTGCTGTTGGTGGTATTGAGTTTGCTATGTAGACTGGCCTGGGACTTACAGCCATCCTCCTGCCTCTGCCTCCCAAGTGCTGGGATGACAGGGGTGAGCGAGCCACCATGCCTAGTTACCAAAACATTTTTTGTTTGTTTGTTTGGTTTTGGGTTTTTTTTGAGACAGGGTTTCTCTGTGTAGTTTTGGTGCCTGTCCTCGATCTGTAGACCAGGCTGGTCTTGAACTCACAGAGATCCGCCTGCCTCTGCTTCCCAAGTGCTGGGATTAAAGGCGCGTGCAAGTGAATCTCTGTGAGTTCAAGGCCAGCCTGGACTATATAGCAAATTCCAAGACAGCCACCGCCCGGCACCAAAACATTTTTTAAGGTCCTAAGTGTATGGTTACACCACCTGATATTCTGAATCCTGAACACCAACTACTGACCCCTCCCAGCGAGGTCAGCCCACTTCCCACGCTAGGCCGGGGCCCCTGGCTGGTGACCTGCAGCCTTCGGGGGACCATCCCACCCACCTGAACCTCTCCAGCCCTCTCACGAAGCACACCCATCTGAGCCCCCAACTTTGATTTCAGAATCCTCCTCTTTCCTTCCCGCTGATCCGCAGGTGCCCCCACCCTTACAGCTGTCCAAACGACCCAGTCCACCGGCCAGGCGCTGGGCTCTTCCCTCTCCAGAGCCTGACCTCACTCCCAAACACTAACGAGGAGCCCCTGCCCCCAGCCGGTCTCCCCAGCCGGGGACCCGGGGTGGGGGAGGGGCCGGGTCGCCTGAGGCGGGGCTAAGTTTAGGCACGCTGGGGGGGAGGGGGCCTCCCGCAGCTGTGCTGGCACATCCAGCCCCGGAGTGACAGCGCAGGAGCCAGGACACAAGGCTGGGGGAGGGGAGGGAACCTCCCTGCTCCCGGGCCCCAAAGTCGGGCCTGAAGAGGGGACCCCATGTTCCCTCCACGTCCCCCCAAGACGCCCCCTGATCCGCCGCCCCAGCCCCACCCCGCAGGCGTCTCTGACAAACACCCTGGAGGCATCCATGCCCCAGATCGCAGGGAGGAAAGACGAGTCTGAACCCCCTTTGCTCTGCTCCGGGACCCCAGTTCCAGGCCGCCCCGCAAGCCCACCTTGACTCCCCATCTCGGCTCCGGAGAGCGGCTGCGGACGCCCGGCTTCTGGGGATTTCGCCCACTTCAGTGGGACCCGAGGCAAAGAGCAGAGGGGAAGGGCCCCTTTGTAACCAACCAATGGCTATCCAGAGAGGTGGCGACAGTTCCCAAATTGGAACTTTGTAAACAGACAAGGAGTCCGTCTTTAACCAACAGCCAGCGGTTCCTGGAGGCCCAGGCTTTTTAAAACCAAGGCCGAGTCTATTTACTAAGACCGACGGACACAGGGAAAAGTAGAACGTTTGTTCTTCTGCTTCTTTTTTGTTTGTTTGTTTTGTTTTTCCAGACAGGTTGTTTTGTTTTTGAGACAAGGTCTTCTTGTGAAGTCGGGGCTGGCCTGGAACTCACCGAAATGCACCTGCCTCTGCCTCCAGGGTGCTGGGATCAAAGGTGTGCATTCCTCATCATGCCTAGCCTGGGTGAAAGTTTTTAGCTTAGTTTTGCTTAATTTTTTCCATTTTATTTTATATGTGCATTGGTGTTTTGCCTGCATGTATGTCTGTGTGAAGATGGTAGAGCCTAGAACTGGAGTTACAGACAGGTGTGAGCTGCCGTGTGGATATGGAATTGATCCTGGGTCCTT
This sequence comes from Peromyscus maniculatus bairdii, assembly GCF_049852395.1. NCBI lineage: Eukaryota > Metazoa > Chordata > Mammalia > Rodentia > Cricetidae > Peromyscus > Peromyscus maniculatus. Next base: position 29,864,109 of record NC_134852.1, on the reverse strand, counting down.
TGGAAGGGAAGTCATTGTCTTTTTAAACCCCTTGATTTTGTTTTTTAACACAGTTCTCGTGTAGCCCAGGTGCTGAACACGCCCCCCCCCCCCCTGTTTGTTTTGAGACGGGTTTCTCTGCATAGCCTTGGCTTTCCTGGAACTCACTCTGTAGACCAGGCTGGATCACAGCGATCCACCTGCCTCTGCCTCTTAAGTGCTGGGATTAAAGGTGTCCCCACCACCACCTGGCTGGCCTTGAACTCTTCATCTTCCTTATCTCAGCCTCCCCAAGTGCTTAGACTAAAATCCTGAGTCACAGCCACAATGAACTTAAACAGAACTTGCTATGTAGCCAAGGCTGAACTTGAAGTTATGATCTTCCCATCTCGGCTTCCCAAGTCCTGGGAGTACAGGTGTGTACCACTATACTTGGCAAGAGGAAATCCGTTTCATATTTTATAGATCTGTGTGTGAGTATGCCCACATGAGTGCAGGTAACAAAAGAGGCCAGAAGAGGGGTCAGATCCCCGGAGCTGGAGTTCCAGGCAGCTGGGTACCACAATCCTGCTCTCTGCAAGAAAAGCAAGTGCTCGGAACAGCTGATCCATCTCTTTAGCCCAAGAGTAAAGTTTTTATGAAGGCCCTGGGTGTGTGTTGGTTGGCATGGCTCAGCACATGAAAGAACTTGCAATGCAAGCCTAATGTCCTGCGTCAGACCCCCAGGACCCAGCGAAAGCGCTGGATTGGGTGGTGAGCATCCGCAGTCCCACGACTTCTATGATGAGGCGGGAGGCTGAAACAGGGGAATTGCTGGGACTCTCTCAGCCACTGAGCCTGGAGGAGGCAGCGTGGCAATAGAAATGAGAGACTCTGCCTCGGATCTCTGTGGGTTCGAGTCCAGCCTAGCCTATGCAGTGAGTTTCAGGACCGCCAGGGCTACACAGTGAGACCCTGTCTTAAGCCCACCCCTCACCCCAGAGACTCCACCTCTACAAGGTGAAAGGTGGAGATGGAGTCCTTGCAGCTTTCCTGAGAGGGGCTGGAGAGATGCTCAGTGGGAGCCACCCAGTGCTCTTGCAGAAGACCTGGGTTCAGTTTCCAGCGCCCACAGGGTAGCTCACAGCCACCCTAGCTCCAGTGACAGAGGATGTGACTCCCTCTTCTGAACTCCACATGGTGCATAGATGCAGGCAAAACATTTATACACCTAAAATAAATAACACTAGGTAGTTTAACCCTACGCCTTTAATCCCAGCACTCAGGAGGCAGAGGGAGGTGGATCTCTGTGAGTTCAAGGCCAGCCTGGTCTACAGAGCAAATTCCTGGACAGCCAGAGCTACACAGAGAAATCCACCCTGTCTTGAAAAACCAGAAAAGAAAAAGAAAGAACCAATGGGAGCAGGGTCCCGTGGCTGCAGGCCCATGACCCCAGCTGAGGCTGAGGCAGGTGGATGGAGTTCAAGGCCAGTGTGGAGGAGGCCCTGGGGTTAGTTACCAATGTGCAAGTGCGTTGTTGGGGAGAACCCCCAAACCACACACCCTTAGGTAAAGGGGATCGGGGGTACTCCCTTCTCCATGTTCTTGGGTCCTGTGCCGAGCTGGCCCTGTTACACTTCAGTGACAATCTCCCCACCTCTGTCTAGCTGAACGTGGTCCTCTGCAGCCAAGAGGAGCCTTTGGATCACAAACCTCTTACCTAGAAGGAGCGGCCCCAATGTGGATTCTGATTGGTCTGTGCTATCGAGGCACTGTGCCGTGATTGGCTCCTGCTCCAGCAGCCGCCCATGCTCTCCCTCCTCATTCAGCAGAGGCTCATCGGGACCGGAGTTCGAATCTTGAGATCTTGGTGGGGATGGGGTATGAGCCTGGGGTGTCCCGGAGCTGGGGCTAGGCTGAGGCGTCAGGATCTCAAGTTGTGAACGTAGAGCCTGAGCAAGTCGGAGCTCCAGGTTCGTCTCTGGAGTCAGAGAGAGAGGAAAGCCATGAGCTGTCTTCTTGCAAGTATCTTGGTGTGCCACATACCCTCCGCGCACCTCTGAGATCTCACCTTCCTTAGCCTCGGTGGCCTCCAATCCATCAGGCTCCTCGTTTTCCAGTGGGGTGGAGCTGCTGGTGGCCGAATCCTCCCCGGATCCCGCACTCCGGGCAGCCCAGCCCAGCTGGTCCAACCGCAGCCTCAGGTCCTCCAGCGGGTGCTCAGCTGGAGGCACGGTGTCGGGGTCACCTCGGCGCCCCGGCTCTGGGGACTGGCTCAGGCTAGGGATGCTCTCCAAGCTGTCACCCAGGCCGGGCTGTGGGGGCGGGTCTCGTGGTTCTGAGACTGACCGTCCCTGGGGCCGGGGGCGACGGGCAACTGAGTCCCTACGGCCCCCAGAGCCCACTACGCCGTCGAAGGCAATGTACGAAAAGGTCAGCTCCCTTGGGGTACCCCAGTCCTGCGATGTGGTCTCCTCCTCGTCGTCCTCTGAGAATTCCCGGGCTGTGTGTAGCTCCCGAAAATCCGAGTCGTCATTCCCTCCTGCAGTGGGGGAAGGGTCCTCAGCCTCTCCAAACCACCCAGCCGCGAAGCCCCTCCACGTCCCCGCACTCCACTTACCTTCCGTGGAATCGGGGGTAGAAGAGGCTGTAGACGGAGCTTCTTCTGCAATGAGAAAGAAAGAAAGATTCTAGAGGCCCAGACTGTCTGGATCACAGGCATGAGCTGTCATGGCCCTGCAGGTGCATGCCGCCAACCCTGACAACCTGACTCTCTAAAGTTGACCTCTGACCTCCATACACAGGACCCAGGACCTGTGGAGCACACACACCCCCATACACACACACACAAAACTGTGGTGCATGTCTTTAATCGGAGGCAAAGGCAGGCAGATCTCTGTGAGTTCGAGGCCAGCCTGGTCTACAAAGAGGGTTCCAGGACAGCCAGGGCTACACAGAGAAACCCTGTCTCAAAAAAAGGAAAGAGAGAAAAAAAAGTTATTCATGGAAGTGCACCAGGGCTGAAGGCCTGGATGGCTGGAATGAAAAGAATCTTAGAACATTTGAACCGGAGGACATTTTGCATTCTGTGTACAGACTGTAAAACTGGGGGGACATTGACGTCAAAATCTCAGAGCTGCAGGCCTGATGGCCCAGGCTTGGACTCCCAACTGCTGGAGATTGAAGTAGGAGGAACCCAAGTTCAAGGCCTGCCTGAGCAAGTTAGCAAGATTGTTTCAAAATAAAAGGCAACAGCCAGGATTGTTACACAGAGAAACCTTGTTTCGAAAGTCCAATAGATAGATAGATAGAAAGACAGACAGATAAAGAGGGCGGGGGGTGCTCAGGGGTAGATCACTTACCAGCAAGCCAGAAGCCCTAGATTCAGTCAGTCCATATGGGGGAGGGGGATGATGGCATGGAGGAAGGGGAAGGGGAAGAAGAGGAGGGGAAGAGGAAAAAGAGAAAGATGAGGGGAGGGGCTGGAGCGATGTCTGTCTCACTTGCTCCTGCAGAGGACCGGCATGCACAGAATGGCTCACAATCCGCTGTAGCACTAGTTCTAAAGATCAGGTGCCCCCTTCTGGCATCAGAGGGCACTGCATGCATGTGGTGCACAGACACATATGAAGGCAAAACATCGTACATATATAAAATAAAAATAGGCCTTTAATCCCAGCACTCGGGAGGCAGAGGCAGGTGGCTGTCTGTGAGTTCAAGGCCAGCCTGGTCTACAGAGTGAGTTCCAGGACAGCCAGAGCTGTTACACTGAGGAACACTATAAATAAATAAATAAATAAATAAATAAATAAATAAATAAATAAATAAATAAAGTAAAATAATAAAAATTATGGGCTTGGAGAGATAGCTCAGTGGTTAGGAGCACTGGCTGCTCTTCCAGACATCTTGAGTTCAATTCCCAGCAACCACACGGTGGTTCACAACCATCTACAATGGGATCTGATGCCTTCTTCGGGCGTTCAGGTGTACATGAAGCTAGAGCCCTCACATATATAAAATAAATAAATCTTAAAAAATAATACAAATAAAAATTAATTAAAGACACAGAAGAGGAAGAGGATGATGGGAGGAACACAGCAGAGAAGTCTTAGAGGTTCTGAAATACGGTCAAGGATGCTCACTCACAGTGCACAAAACCCCAGCTTCGACCCCCAGCATCAAATAATCAGAAGGTGATCTCAACTCAGGAGGGAGGTGGAGGCAGGAGGACCAGAAGCTCATCGTTAACCTCAGACGGCTACATATACCACATATGCAGTCCCAGCCCTGCCTGGGCTACAGGAAGCTTATACCACAGTCTTCAAAGTGGGAGCCTTGGAAAGTTTCAGTTCATCCATTCATTCGACAATCATTCACTAAGAACACCTTATGTGGCAGGCACTGTTCTAGGCCTCAGAGGGGCATGCTATGAACAAATCAGAAACTCCTGACTTCATTAAGTTACGCCCCGTGGAAGAGTCCAAAAGACATCGAGCCAGACAAGGTAAAAGGAGGTCGAGTGCTGCTTGATACATGATAATCTTCAAGGCTTTTCTGATGGCATCAGACCTCAGCCCCGAAGGAAGTGAAGTCACGCAGATGCCTAGGGAGCAGCCTGCCGGACCGAGGGGAAGGTCAGCGCAAAGCCCCCGGGGTAGGCACTGTGATTAGAAGAGGAATAGAGGGTTGTAAAGGTGTGAGTGGAGGAGAGCGGGGCTGCGGACAGGCCTTCAGGGTCTCCCCCGTGTAATTTCAGCTAAAGACGAGATCCTTGGACGCTGGGGAGGAGGGGCGCGAAAAACTAAAAATGTCCAAATCACCCATTCTCAGAACTTAGGCATCTGGATACCCAAGACGTACAAGTGGCTAGATCTGCTAGCGTCGGCATCCCCAGCTGTCAGAACCACCCTGTGTGGGACGCAGGATGGTAAACACCGACTGCCAGAGCCGATGGCTCTGAGTTGAGCAGGATCAGACGAGGGGCTTGGAATCGGGAAGCCAGCCCCTCAGAGCTAGCTTGGGGACTCTGCGCACAGGAGAACCTCGAAGCCTTCGAAAATCGAAACCAGACCCCCTGCCCCCACCTCATCTCCTCATCTAGGCAACCAGGAGGCCTGCAGAGGAGCGGGGTCTTCAGCAGGGTTACTACTGAGTGGAAAAGCCCGCTAAAGACTCAGTAGTCTTGGCACCGACCCAACGATGGTGTTTTTTGGGGACAGGAGGTCGGACATGCAGGGTGGCATGAGGAGTGCCTTTTGGGCAGATCATGAGGGTGAGATGTGCAAACGGATCAGAGGAGGGGAGTCGGATCCTTCCTTCCATCCTGACTCAACCCGTCAGCTGCGGCCAGCACCAGGGCTAGGGACAGCTCCCCTCGCGCCTGCTCCTTCTCAGGCTGGGCGGGGCGACCCAATCCCGCGCCCCGGGCACCCCCCAACACGCGATCTCCGTGACCCCCCACCTCCGCCCCATTGCACCGGGTCCTCCGGGTCAGGATGTCCCAGTTGCCGCCAAAGCGCCACTGGGGGGGAGGGGAGGGATTCCTTTGTCTCCTTCGGCTCCTTCCCCTCAGCCCGGCTCTAGCTCGAGCCCGCGGCGCGCGCGGAAGATGGAGACCCAAGGAGGACCCCACGCGGGTTTCTGCGCCCCACACCAGGCCGGAGCCTCTCCATACTCACTGCAGTGGGCGAAGACCGGCAGGACCTGCCCCATGGCCCCCCTCGGGCCTGCATCGGGACCCCCGCCCACTCCGGCCGCGCCGCCCTGGGCCTGGGGCCACGGGCGCTCATCTCCGCCGCGTCCACGACGCCGCCGCCATCCTCCTCGGCTGCTTTAGCAGCTGCCGCCGCCGCCGCCGCCGCCACCGCCGCCGCCGCCGCCCTCTGCTCCGCACGGCGCGGGAGGGCGGGGCCGCGGAGGAGCAGGCACTGCAGCGCGGGGCCCGTGGGCGGGGCCCGGGGCGGAGGGGCGGGGCTTGAGGGCACTGAGGGCGGGGCCACCGTGATAAAGGGAGGGGTCTGGACCTCGGGGGCGCGGCCTTTAGAGGAGTGGGGCGGGGCTTGAGAGGAATGAGGTGCTGGAGTGAGTGGCCAGAGAGGACGCAGGCGTGGATCTGAGTGGGTTGGGGGCAGATCTAGGGACGATGGCATTGGGAGAGGGTAGAAGATGACGTTCTTGGGTAGAGTCCGAGCCTCGACTTGCAAATGGCGTGGGAAATGGGGGAGGGGAAAATACTCAAAACTTATTCTTACACGTGTGTGTGTGTGTGTGTGTGTGTGTGTGTGTGTGTGTGTGTGTGCGCGCGCGCGCGCGCGCCATGGAGCATGCATGCAAGTCAGTCTCCTCCACTCACAGGTTCGTACCCAGTAAGCTTATTCTCACAGTCTCAAAGTAGGAGCCTTGGGAAGTTTCATTTCATTTCATTTCTTATAACCATCCTCTACTGAGCACGTGTTGTGGGGCAGGCACTATTCTAGGCCCCAGATGGATATGGTATAAATAAATTAAACAAAACTATTCTATCCCGACTCTACCACTAGTCAGCCCCTCTTCTGGGCAGCTTCTGTCAGTCCTGGGGCTCCTTCTGCCATGTGGGTTTCAGGGATTGAAGTCAGGTCATCAGGCAAGGGCCTTTTACTGCGCTGAGCCTTCTTGCCCACCCCAAAGCACTATAAAAATTTTGAGGCACAGAGGGGAGCTTAGACATGCGTGCAATGGCATAGAATGACTTAATAGATGGGATCTCAGCTAGAGATGTGGTCTGGAGAGGACAGAAAGGACAAGTGAGAGGAAGCTCACCTCGGTAAAATGACACAAGTGAGAAGGAGACAGGACAGCTTTGCTTTGTTTATTTGGTTGTTTGGGGGTTTTTTTTGGGGGGGGGAGGACGGGACAGTGGGGAGGGGGTGAGGGAAGAAAGGATTTCTCCGTGTAGCCCTGACTGTCCTAGAATTCACTCTGTAGACCAGGCTGACCTCAAACTCCCAAAGATCTGCCTGCCTCTGCCTCCTAAGTGCTGGAATTAAAGGCATGCACCGACATTTTTTTTAAAGGTATTGTTACTATAGTTAGTTTTGGTTTTTTTTGGGGGGGGGCGGGGTAGGGGGTAACAAGGCCTGATGCAGCCTAAAATGATCTTGAACTCCTGATCCTCCTGCCTCTACCTCCCAAGTGCTGGAGTTACAAGTCTGTAATACCATGACTAGTTTGGAGGCCACTCTTGACCAGCCAGTTCCCCTAAGGCAGAAGCGGGAAGTTCAGGAGTTCAAGGCCAGCCTTAGACACAATATGAAATTAGAGTCCAGCCTGGGATACAAGAAAACTTGTCTCAATAACAAAATAAAATGGCTTGGGAGCTGGCACTTGGCCAACTGAAGTGGTCAGAGCTTGAGTTTAGACAATCTGCGATCTGAAGGAGATCTTTATGTTGAGGGCAAAGGTTCTAGAGTTCATTTCTCTGCAACACACCTTCCTTTGTTCTGTAATTCAGTTTCCTAGTTTCTAAAACTGGTCACATAAAAGCCAAGCATGCGGGTCAAGAGTTAGCTCGGTGGTTAAGAGCACTTGTTCTTACAGAGAACCCGAGTTCAATTCCCAGCACCCACATGGCAGCTCACAATTACACCACTGAAGTCCCGGAGGATCCGATGCCCTTTTCCGACCTCCAAGGGTACCAAGCACACATGTGGTGCACATACATATTCTTAGGCAAGACACTCATACACATAAAATAAATGAGTCTAAAAATAAATCACAAGAAAAAAAGCCAGGTGCGGTGAGCACGCCTTTTATCTCGACGGAGGCAGGCAGAGGCAGGCGGACCTCTGAGTTTGAGAGCATGGTTTATGTAGCGCTGTCCAAGCCAGCCAGGGCTACATACTGAGACCTTGGCTCAAAGCCCGATAATAATAATAATAATAATAATAATAATAATAATAATAATAAATTTGTCATGTAAAATAGTGTGTGTGGCCTGTGACAGGGCTCCAGGGGGTAAAGGCGATTGCTGCCAAGCCTGATGATCTGAGTTCGATCCCCAAGATCCACAAGTTGGAAGAAGAGAACCGATTCTCACAAGCTGCCCTCTGACCTCCACACACATTAAATGAGTGTGATAAATTTTTAAATAATGGGCTATACACCTGGAAGTAGAATGCAAATAATTTGCTCTTATCCTCCCACTCCCATCCCTATCCAGGCACTAAGCTCTTTTTTTGTTTGTTTGTTTTGTTTTGAAAGTGCAGGAAAGAAGAAACCCATGAATGCACCTCTTAGTGACCCGACTTCAGGCCAGGTCAAGGGACAGGAAAGAGATTTACTTGGTTTAAAGTCTCACAGAAGAGAGATTAGAGGAGGTGTGGGGGGTGGGGGGGAAGGGGGACGGACGAAGGCGGTGAGAGGATGGAACCTTCCTGACCCCGCGGCAGGAGGATGGCGGCCTTTGCCCGCCTGCTGGAGCGTCTCGGGTGGTCCCCTCGAGCTCAAGAGGCAGCGAAGCAGGAGGCAGAGGCGCAGCGCAGGATCCCCGGCGAGCCTGGGGGTCTCTTGGCTGCGCCCCGATGCTCGCAGAGGCTACACGGGGGAGCGGCAGCCGCACCCGGCTTGCGCTTCGGGGCGAGCGCAGTGCAGGGCTGGCGCACGCGCATGGAGGACGCGCACTGCGCTCGGCTGGCTTTGCCCGGCCTGCCGTCGGGCTGGGCCTTTTTCGCAGTCCTTGATGGCCACGGCGGAGCGCGGGCCGCGCGCTTCGGGGCGCGCCACCTCCCAGGTCACGTGCTGGGGGAGCTGGGTCCGGCGCCCCGGGAGCCGGAGGACGTGCGCCAGGCTCTGCGTAGCGCCTTCCTCCGCGCAGACGCGCATCTGCGCGCGCTCTGGCCCCGCAGCGACCCCGGCGGCTCGACGGCGGTGGCGCTGCTCGTGTCCCCGCGCTTCCTCTACCTGGCGCACTGCGGGGACTCGCGCGCGCTGCTAAGCCGCTCGGGCTCCATGGCTTTCTGCACCGAGGACCACCGTCCCCACCGGCCTCGGGAACGCGAGCGCATCCACGACGCGGGGGGCACCGTCCGTCGCCGGCGTGTTGAGGGCTCCCTGGCCGTGTCCCGAGCCCTAGGCGACTTCGCCTACAAGCAGGCACCCGGGCGGCCTCCTGAGCTGCAGCTCGTGTCCGCTGAGCCCGAGGTGGCTGCGCTGGCACGCCAGGCCGAGGACGAGTTCGTGCTCCTGGCCTCCGATGGCGTGTGGGACACTCTGTCTGGGGCGGACTTGGCGGGGCTGGTGGCGTCGCGCCTCCGCCTGGGCTTGGCCCCGGAGCAACTCTGTGCGCAGCTGTTGGACACGTGTCTGTGCAAGGTCCTGGGGCCACTACATGTGGGGAGGGGAAGCTTCGATGATAAGGGGTGGGGCCGAGCTAGAGGGTGTGAGTGGCTTGGAGTCCAGAGCGAGGATGCTTTGAACCATGATGGAGCTTAATAGGGGCGGATAGATAAGTAGGAGGGATTTAAGAGAAGGGGCGTGGCTTCTAGGAATGGCGTCAGAGCTAGGATTTCAGGCCAGTCCTGAGATGTGTCCGAAACAGGAAGAGTCCCTTAACTAATAGGAAGAACTTAAAAGGCTCTGGGCTAGCTTTTTTAAAAAATTCATTTATTTAATTTATTACATTTTAATGCATTTCGTGTGCGTGTTCATACCACATCACATGTGTGTAGGTCAGAGAACAGTGCTCTCCTTCCATCACACGGGTCCCCGGATCAAATTCAGGTTGTTAGGCTTGGTGGCAAACGTCTTTGCCCCCTGAACCATCTTGCTGGCCTGTGGCTGTTTTCTTTATTAAACTGGTGGCTGGGACCCTTAAAGGGCATGATCCAAGAGATGGGTCCAAATGGGAGGCGCGGAGCCCTGGGAAGGCTTTTGACGCTCCCACCAGACTCTTTTTCTTCACCTTCTCCAGGGAAGTCTGGATAACATGACTTGCATGGTGGTCTGCTTCCCAGGGGCCCCCAGGCCTTGTGAAGAGGCCATCAGGAGGGAGATGGCTTTGGACGCAGCCCTGAGCCACAAAGTTGCTGGTGAGCCGTCATCTAAAGGCCCCTGGGAGGGTAGTTGGGAAGTCTGGGCTCTCCACTCACCGCCTCCTCAGAGCTGTATTCTTCTGCTCAGGAACCCCCATGCCTGAACACGGTTTTCAGGACCCTGGCGTCAGAGGACATACCAGGCCTGCCGCCCGGAGCCGGGCTGCATAGCAAGTGAGTTCTGGCCGGGCGGGTCGGCGGCGCAGGGTGACAGGACCAGGTCTCCTCTTTAGAGCTTCCCTTTGCTCTCCAGGGCCACTGTCATTGCTGAAGCTTACTGTAAGCTCCGTCAGATCCCAGGGCAATGTCAAGAGGTAAGGGACTGTCTCCTCGGGTCTATCCCCAACCTATCCTACACTCCCCGCCGGCCCGCCCGCCACACCCCTGCCACTCGGGCAAGGACACCACCACCAAGTTCCGCCCTAGCCCAGATCTGTGCTGTTGTTGTGAACTTTTGTAAGTTTTACACTTTTATTAATGTGTGTGTGTAGGGTGAGTGTGTATATACGTGGGCATGTGTGCCAATGTGTGCCATGTTGCTGTTATAGTGGTCAGAGGAGCCCCCCCCCCCCCCCCCGTCAGTTCTCTCCTTCCCCCATGAGGGTCCTAGGAACTGAACTCAGATCACTAGGCTCGGAGGCAAGTGTGTTTGTCTTGCCTAAGTCTTCTCACAGACCCTTTACATCTTTTTTTTTTTTTTAAACTTAAGACAGGCATGGTGGCGCACACCTTTAATCCTAGCACTTGGCATGCAGAGGCAGGCGGATCTCTGTGAGTTCGAGGCCAGCCTGGTCTACAGAGTGAGTTCCAGGACAGCCAGGGCTGCTACACAGTGAGACCTTGTCTCAAAAAAAAAAAAAAAAAATCAACCAATAAATAAAATAAAGGGCCACATGTATATATGGATCAGTGGTAGAACGTACGCACATATAAGGCCCTCGGTTCAATCCTCCGTGCTTCAAAAACAGCAAGTGAGGGGCTGACAAGATGGGTCACTATGGGTCACTTCCTGCTGTTCCGGAGGACCTGTGGACGACAGCTGTGATTCTAGCACTCCGGAGTGAGGAACTTCGGGGAGGCAGGTTGAAGTCACCCTGGAAGACATGTGACCCTGTTAAAAAAAAAGAAAGAAAGAAAAAGGGGGAAGGTGTCTGCCGCCCTCTCCGTCCTCTGCGCACACACAAAATGTACATATACATGCATGTGGGCAAAACACTCATACGCTTAAAAGTTAAATATTTTTAATTTTTAAAAAGAAAGACAAAATGGAGGTGGGGGAAGGCTTCTAGAAGGCTGAGGGGGTTGCTGACAGGCGGCTTCACCGTCTCCCACGGTTTGTCTTACAGAAGAGGTGAGATGGTGCGGAACCCACGGCGCCCACGGTGCCCACTCAACCCTTGACTTGAACCCCTTGGCCGTCCTCTGGGGACCATCTGCACAGCTCAGGGGAAAATCTGTCCTTTCCTACCCTGAGAGGCAGAGGAAGGAAGGCCAGCCGTGGAGGAACCTAGATCCTTCATTTCCCCTTCTCCGACTTCCCCTCACCAGAGTCTCATGAGGGGGAACTCCACCACCATCAAAAAAAAAGCCAGCCGAGCGCAGTTCCTTTTCTCCTCCTTAATATCTAAAGCCAGACAGATCTTAAGAGATCAATGTGTAACAGCCTATTTTTTTTTACCTGTTCTACAAGGAGGTGGTAAGACATCTGAATATTACATTTTAATCAATAAAGCAATTCTAAATGCATCCCCTTTCCTTGTTTGTTTTTTTTTAATTATTACTATTTATTTTGTGTTTATGTGTGTGCGCAAGCACATGCCATGGCGTGCACGTGGGGGTTAGAGGACAACTTTCAGGAGTTGGTTCTGGGGATCGAACTCAGGTCCTCAGGATTGGCAGCAAGCTCCATTATCTGCTGGGCCATCTCGTTGGGTCCCTTTCTTCGCTTTCTTTCGTGTTTTTTTTTTAAACCCTTTCCCGCACTTTTCATTCATTCATTCATTCATTCATTCATTCATTCATTCATTTTTCTGTGTATGAATGTTTTGCCCGCATTGATCCACATGTATCGCATGTGTGCCTTGTGCCGGCAGAGGCCAGAAGAGGGCATCAGATGCCTTCCGACTGGATTTACAGGGCGTTGTGAACTGGTAGAGGATGCTAGGAACCAAACCGAATTCCTCTGCAAGAGCAGTGAGCTCTCTTCCTCGCTGAGCCATCTCTCCGGAGGCCCCTTAAATTTTTGGTTTGAGCATGTAGCCCAGGGGAGTCTTGAACTGGAAGCCTTCCTGCCTGGCCTCTCAGGTGCGGAGATCACAGGTATGCGCCGCTCCATCCACCTCCACATTTTCTTATATAAAAAGTGGTTTGTTGCCCTGTATGATGGCATCTGCACTCCTAGGATTGAGGCAAAGATGATCAGGAGCTCAAGACCCTGGCCGCGTACAGAGTTTGGAATGGGCGGGGGATGGGGGGGCGGGGGCGGGCAGGGCGGGGCAGAGAGGCTCACCAGTGAAGAGCGCTTGCTGCGCAATCATGAATGATGACCTGACTTCGGGTCCATGCAAGCAGACATCCTGCAAATGCCTGTAACTCCGGCTCCGAGGGATCTGACACCCACTCTGACCTCCACAAGGGAGCTGGTGCGATTATCAGCACACACGCCTGTCCATACACTCAATAAATCAGTTAATTAAATTAAAAACTAGTGCGTGCCTTTAATCCCAGCACTCAAGAGGCAGAGGCAGGTGGATCTCTGAGTCCCAGGCCAGCCAGGGCTACACAGAGAAACCCTCTCTCAGAAACAAAACAAAACAAAAAAGTGATTTGCTTATTCTCTGGTCAGCAAATGTGCAGCGAGCAAATGCTGTATCATCAGACCCTGTTCATCGCTGGGAGGTAGCCCAGTCCACTGAGATCAGGAGGCCCAGCGCAGCTGACTGCCCTGTTTGGGGGAGAGCAAACAAGGCAATACAAAGTAGAGCCGTAAGGAAACAATACAGGGAAGAAAGGGGAAGAAAATGACCAAGGAGATTCACTTGACATTAATTAATTTATTTTTTTCCAAATCTTGGGCTGGGTAGATGGCTCCGCAGGTGCCACCAAGACTGACAACCCGAGTCTGGTGACCTGGAAGCCACACAGTGCAGGTCAGGGGACAACTTGTGGGAATCAGTTCTCTCCTTCCACCATGCCGGTCCCAGGAATTGAACTCACATCCATAGGCTCGGCAGCAAGTGTATTTACCCATTGAGCCATCTCTGTGGTCCTGTTTTTATATTTTAAAGGTGTTGTAAGAGCCGGGTGGTTGTGGCGGCGGCGGCGGCGGCGGCGGCGGCGGCGGCCCACGCCTTTAATCCCAGCACTCGGGAGGCAGATCCAGGATGATCTCTGTGAGTTCAAAACCAGCCTGGTCTACAGAGCGAGTTCCAGGACAGCCACCAAAACTACACAGAGGAACCCTGCCTTGAAAAACAAACGGGGCTGGAGAGATGGCTCAGTGGTTAAGAGCATTGGCTGGTCTCCCAGAGGACCTGGGTTCAAGTCCCAGCATCCATGTGGCAGTGCACACCTGTCTGTAACTCCAAGATCTGGCACCCTCTCACAGACATACATACAGGCAAAATTCCAATGCACATAAAATAAAAATAAATAATTAAAAAAGAAAAACAACAAAACCAAAAAGAGGCATGAGGGCTGAGCAAGTATCTGTGCAGTAGTTAGTGTGCAAAGGGCTTGTGCTGTATCTCCTGAAAGTGCTGCGCGCATGCACACACACACACACACACACACACACACACACACACACACACACACGAATGAACCAAGACCATGTCTACCATGCTGAAAGTATTTCCATTGGGACTTTGTGGGTGCCCGTGTGCTCTGTGTATGTGGTCAGAGCTCGACTTCAGGAACGTCTTCCTTGAGTGTTCTTTGCCTTATTTTAGAGACAGGACCTCTCCAAACCTGGAGTTCATTGATTCAGTTGGCCAGTGACGCACAGGGACCTTCCATGTCCCGCTGCCTCAGGGTTAAGAGACCTACATGGGTACTGGGGACCCCAACCCAGTCCTCGTGAGGGCAGAAAGGGCACCTCGCCGTCTGAGCCGTCTCTCCAGCCCTGTTAATGAGACTTTTAGAGAAAAAGTTCGCTAGTTCTTGCTATAGAGCCGGTGGTACAGAGCTTTTTGCCCTTCCCATTTCACCATGGGCGAACTCGCACGCAACCGGGTTCTCCCTCAGCTGTAACTGTTGCTCCAGCTTGGCCTCTTTGAGAACCCAGAAGAGGATAAAAACCTGTTATGTCCCAGTGCGCTCAGAGCCTGGGAGGTTCACGGAACCATAACCTAGATCGGTGGTTTTCAACCTACGGTTGTGACCCCATTGGGGGTGGAAAGACCCTTTCACAGGGTCACCTAAGACCACTGGAAAACACAGATATTTACATTACGATTCATAACAGTAGCAAGATCTCAGTTATGAAGTAGCAATTAAGGTAATTTTATGGTTGGGGGTCGCCACAACATGAGGAACTGTATTAAAGGATTGAAACATTAGGAAGGTTGAGAACCACTGCTCTAGATGGATGGGGGGGGGTATGGTTTGGATTACTCAAGTTTTTTGTTGTTCAGATGGAGCCCCTCTGTGTAGCCCTGGCTGACCAGGAACTCACTATGTAGACCAGGCCAGCCTCTTATTCACTGAGATCTGCTTGCCTCTGCCTCCTGGGTGCTAGGGCTAAAGGTGTAAGCCTGGTCTATTTGTGTGTGTGTGTGTGTTTTTAATTTTAAGAAGATTTACGTGTATTATTTTGAATTGTGTGTGTGTGGGTGTGGGTGTGCACATGAATGCAGTGCCCTGGAAGGCCAGAGGTCTAGGACACCCTGGAACTGGAATTACAGTCAGCTGTGAGTCTCGTGAGTGCTGAGAATTGAACTTGAGTCCTCTGTATTTTTAACTGCTGAGCCATCTCCCCCCCTTTTTTTTCTTAAATATGTAACCTCACGTGACCAGACCTCAAACTCGCGATTCTCCTGCCTCAGCCTCCTGGTTTGTGGCACCACAGCTGGTTGACTAGGTTCTTCAGCTCAGAATCAGAAGAGTTTGGCGAGATCCAAGAGGTTCTCGCAGGTAAAGGCCCGCAGGGAGTGAGCATCCAGGAAATGGACTGGCTAAATGCCACGTGGGCTGATTCTCCGTGAGTCTTGGGGGACCCAAACAAGACGATCGTCGGTTAAACCCATTCCCGACCTCCATGCCTCAGTTTCCCGATCTGTAAAGCAGGAACTGGTGCTTTCCTAGGGTGAACGCCTTTCACCCTGCCAGGTGGAGCTCTACGGGAGGGGCGTGTCCATATGATGATGATGATGTAACTCTGGGCGGGGCCTATGGGACTCACTGCGGAAGCCTTGGAGGGTGTCTGGGCTCGACTCAGCCCGGGTGTGTTGGGGGAGGGGGCCCCAAGGAGCGTCTCTGGGCCCCTGAGCTCACGGGGTTGCTGGGACCATCCTACGGTTCTTCCGTGGGCGAAAACTAAGTCGTAGCTGGGCACCAGTGGGGAGCAGGTTAGGGGTCCCACCCCTACCCCTGCGCTCCCAGTCGATCCCCACCTTCACCCCCGCCCCCACCCCAGCCGCGACCCGGCTGCGGTGAGTCAGCGGCCCCGCCGCGCCCCCTCGCTCACTTCCTCCACACCTTCCCCGGGAGGGTGGGGGGCGGAGAGGGGTGGGGCCCGGCCTCAGAAGCGCGGTCTGGAGAACCCCGGACGTGCCCAAGTGTTACTTAAAGGTGGAAATTGATGAGATCCCTTGCTTAACCAGAGGGCCTCCCCGTCCCGCCCCCCCCCACACACACACACAAAAAAAAACTGAGCAGAAGTCCACGGAGAGAGTAGGACGCGAGAACCTGCACCCGCAGATCGCTACCTAAGAATTCAATGGTGGAGACAGCTAGAGATCAAAGAAAGGCCCCTTCTCCTCCACCACGCTTCCACCTCCAGCTCGGGGGTGAGGCCCAGGGTGCACCCCCACGCCACCAGGCTGGGGAAGGCGTGCAATTGCGGAAGCCGAAGGTTCCGCGTTGCCTTTTAAACGCTCTCCATCCCCCGCCTGGAGGTGTTCACGGCCCCTTTAAGGCGCGGGGCATTGTGGGCGCGGGGAGTGGAATTTTGGAACGAAATGTAGCAAAGAGAGTACAGTAGTAAGAGTAACCGCGTCGGTGCCGCCGGCCGAGGGGGTGCGCCGGAGAGGTCCGGACTCTACACCCCGCTTTCCATCACACGGGATCTCAGTCCATCAGAGCAGCGGAGGGCGGAGGCGCGCGAGGACCCGCCCCGGCCCGGTCCACGTTCTCCCCAGGAAGCTGGACTCTATGGGGCGGGACCCCGAGAGAGACTGAGCAGAACCTGGAGCCAGCCCCGCACCCTTGCACTTCCAATCAGGGGCGCCCCGGGAGCACTCCCCGCGGGCGCGCCGCCCGCCCTCCGCGCAGCCATGAGGTGAGCCCCGAACCCCCCAGCCCGGTTCCAGCCGGGCGCCGGCCCCGCGCCCCGCCTTTGTCCCCCTCCCCCTCGGCTCGTTCAGGGCTGGATTTAGGGGGGACACCGGGCTTCGGGCGTCCCAACTCTGAGCCGGTGCCTCCGGGAGCGATCTGTAAATATCGACACCCCCTTTCTCCGCACTACTCCCCAAAGGCTTGAGGCGGCGCCGGCTGAGGTTCTCCTGATGGCTTTCAGGTTTAGGGGCGCTCTCGGGACTCAGAACCTGAAGACTTTTGGGGGAGCACCTCCGAGTTGGCAGATAGGTAGAAGCATCCGGTGTAAGCGGGGCTCAGAGTTACCGCCCCAAACTCCAGTCCAGGTCTTGGGGAGGTAGTGGGAGGCTGGCTTGAGAAGCCGAGCTCTGAAACTCTGAGCCTCTCGGGTAGTGGTCTTCGGACCCCTGCGTCTGGGGCGCTGGATGGGTGTCCCAGAGCGGGACCGCGGTCCTTAACTTCGGGGGTACTTCTTGCTGCCTCTACATTTGGGGGACACGGAGGTTCTCCGGTGGAGAGGGGTTTTGCGAATCTGATCCACACAGGGCCTGGAGGGTCTGGATGGGACTCCTCTCCCCCTAGGTACCCAGGCTGGGTCCCAGGGCCCGGGAGCACTCCAGGCCCGGGGCGACTCCCGGGCCAGAGGGCGGCTCTGGACCGCCCCCCCAACCTGGTGGCCCGGGAGGGAGGGGGCGCGGCAGCTGGGGGAGGGGGGCCTTTGTCTTCCTGACTCACCTGTCGAGACAGCTGGTGTGGGGGGCGGGCCCCCGAGTGAGCTTTGTGGGCCAGCTGCTTTCCCCACATCACGGCCCCTCCCCCTGGGCTCAGTGTCGCCCGGTGTCACCCCCCCCCCTTCCCCAAGCCGTGGGATTGGAGGAGGGGGCGCTGGAAAGCGTCAAGGTCACAGCCTTCTCCCTCAGGGACCCAGGCTTACCAGCTCCTTCCAGCTCTCTTCTCAGGAATTTAATCCCGGGGGTGAGGGGGACCTAGGGATCTTTTTTTTTTGTTTGGTTTGGTTTTAATTAATGTCTCCCCTGGACCTGCCCTGAACTCCTGGGCTCACCTGAGGGCGGGGCTGGGCCGGCAGAGGCCTCCCCTCAGCGTCCCCCCGCCCCCCATAATCTCTCCCTTGGGGCTACATCTTGACAATACTATCTCCCTTCCTCCACTTCGGCAGGCACTTCCTGCCCCAAAGCCCCTGGCTAGAGGAGGAGTCTCTTGAGGACAGTTTGGGCTTAACCCCGTGCGCACGTCCTCCGCTCCGGCCCTCTGACATCAGGGTGACATTCCTCTCCAGGACCCTGAGCGGGGACCCCTCCCTCCCTCCCGCGTCCGTCCCTTGGCATGTGGGAGTGTTGGGATCTGGAGCTGGAAGGGGGGACCTCGAGACACCCTGAAGACTTCCTGCCTGCCCTTCCCTCCCCCCTGGGAGTGCTGTCCCCCGAAAGGGGGTCAGTTCCTCCACCCCCCCCCTCCCCACTCTCCTCTCCTGCTGCCCCCAGCCCTGCCCCTCCCCCACCCGTTTCCGGTCCCAGGCCCGGTGGAAGGCGGATGGCGGATGTCCGAGTTAGTGCCGCCTCACTCGCTGAGACCGTAAAAGGGCAGGAGCAACGTCCAGGCCGGCCCCCTGCACCCTCACCCCCAGCCCCGGGTCCTCCTGCAGCCCGCCCCTCGACTGGCTGTGACCCGGCACAGACCTCCCTCCCCTGAGGGTGGCCACAAGTGGACCTGGTCCCCCACCCTCTTAAGAGAGGGTCTCCCTTGTCCTTGGCCACTTGCTGGGCTGTGTTACTTTAATCCTAGGACGGCTAGGATTAAGAGAGAGAGAGACTCATCCCCTTTTCCCAGCTGGGTAAACTGAGGCCCTGAAGCCGAGGAGCCTGGGTCCGGGGCCCTCAGAGGTTCCTGTGTTGGGGAATGGGAAGGACTGGTTTGTCTGGGGACAGCCCTGGGGCAGTGGGAAAGGAGTTAGTTGAGATGGAAAATTACAAGATATGGTTCTTTTTCTCCCAGTTTGACAAATATTTGCCGAGTGTCTGCTGCATCCGGGAGCTGGGAAGGCAGAGGAGGGGTCAGAGGTCTGAAGGCCTTGGGCAGACAGCGTTCTGAAAGCACTTGGGTTCATTCCTTTCCTCTTGCAGTAATAACAGAAGCAGCGACTGTTACTTTATTTTGAAATGACGAGGCCGGTTCAGTCACACATCTTTGTGCCAGGCGCCGTAATACGGGTCTGATTCCCTTTAAACCTCCACCACAGTTAAGCATGATGCTAGTCCAAGCTTGTGTCCTGGTCTTGCTCCCATTTTACAGGTAGTAAAACTGAGCCACAGAGACATTGAGGAAATGGCCTGTTAAAGTTTAACAGTTTGGGAGTACAGTGTGGTGACTCATGCTTGTAACGGTAGCACTTGGAGCTACCACTTGGAGGCCAGCTTGGGCTACTGAGTCCCTGTCCCAAAAATAAATCTATAAAGTCAAACAGTTTGGAGGTTGTAACGTTTGAACTTGTGCCCAGGACTGTTTAACAGTGGTGTTATGGAAAAAGAAAAAAAGAACCATTTGTGGTGAGGGGTGTTTTGTTTTTGTACAAATAACACATTCACTATTAAAAAAACATTTCCCCCCAAAGTCATTCTCTGCTACATAGCAAGTTTGCGGCCAGCCTGGGCTACAGAGTAAGTTCTAGCTCAGCCTGGGCTACACTGAGCCTGTTTCAGTAAGCCAACCCGCCTAAGGGAGCACCTTTGCCTTCCTGTTCACTTAGGAGAAACTGAGGCCCACCGGATGGGGTAAAATGAACCCCCCAAAACTCCATAGACAGAACTTGACCTGTCTGCAAGCCTGCTTCAGGATGAGGGTGTGTGTGTGTGTGTGTGTGTGTGTGTGTGTGTGTGTGTGTGTGTGGAGTTTCATGGTGTGCCTGCTTCAGGATGAGTGTGTGTGTGTGTGTGTGTGTGTGTGGTTTCATGGTGTGCCTGCTTCAGGATGAGGGTGTGTGTGTGTGTGTGTGTGTGTGTGTAGTTTCATGGTGTGCCTGCTTCAGGATGAAAGTGTGTGTGTGTGTGTGTGTGTGTGTGTGTGTGTGTGTGTGTATGGAGTTTCATGGTGTGCCTGCTTCAGGATGAGTGTGTGTGTGTGTGTGTGTGTGTGTGTGTGTGTGGTTTCATGGTGTGCCTGCTTCAGGATGAGGGTGTGTGTGTGTGTGTGTGTGTATGTGTGTGTGTGTGAAGTGTCAATGGTGCAAGGAGCTGGTGAGGTAAGGCTTGGGGGTTGCGGGCAGCGAAGGGAAGGGCCAGACTCAATGAGGAAGGTGCCTGAGCTGGCTGGGTCCCCTCCGTGCCCTCCCTCTTAGGACTCCCACTGCCGGGGTGGGGGTGTCAGCTGCAGGGTTGTGGGTTCAGGCCTCTGTTCTCCTTCAGCAGACTCAGTGAGTGGGGGAATCCCAGGCTGGAGACTGGGGCTCCAGAAGTGAAGCGACACTGAGGGAGGGTGGGTGTGGAACTGGCCGCCTAGGGAGAAAAGAGACCCTCAAGAAATGGGGGTCACTCACCCTGCCACCCCATCCCTGCCGAGGTCCTGGCTGTGGAATTTTCGGTTATTTTTCTTTCCTTAGGAAAAAAAAGGTTGTTAGTTTTTGCATTTATTTATTTTGGTGAGGATGGGCGTGTGTGAGGGGTGTGGAGTTCAGAAGACAGCTATGGGAGTCGGGTCTCCCCTGTCCGCCGTGTGGGTTCTGGGGATCCAGCTCAGGTTGTCGGGGTCACATGCGTGTCCCTCCTGTGGGGATTTTCCATTTCAGCCCCTTTTGGGACAGTTGACACAAGGTCTCACCATGTAGCCCAGGCTGGCTTCAAGCCTACAGAGATCCATCCTGCCGCTTTGCCTCCCAAGTACAAGATCACGGGCATATGTTCTCTAGCCTGGGATACTCAGCCCTCTTTTATTTCCTCTGCTGAAACATCGGGTCCCCAAGGATCCCAAGAACCTAGCATGGTGCTCAGCGCTCAGGAGGACTCAGCAGTTGTAAAGAGCAGACTCAACAGTAGCCGCTGACATTTGAGGGTCAATGCCGCCGCCGTTCCGGGCTCTGGGCTCCAGTTTCCACCCGCAGCACTCAGTGAACTGATGATCTAGACTGAGGCCTAGCCTCTGACGGATGCTGAAGCGCAGGCACAGAGAGGTGGAGACGCTTGGCAGAGATCACACAGCGCACGCGCGCGCGGGGAGGCTCCCATTTGAACCGAGTGTGCCTCGAGTCCTTAACCTCACTGAAAGATGAGGAAACAGTGGGGCTGATATTTCTAAAAAAGGCAGAGTATGAAGGGGTGTGACCAGTGTGGCTCAAAGGGGCGCTGCGTTAAAAAAAGGTGGTGGCTGACACAGGCAGCTTCTCAGGAGGGCCAGGAGGGAAAAACACTTCCAAGTTCTCACGCTTTTGACCCGGATTACTCTTTTTTAACCTTTTCTTTTCTGTTTTGAGGATTTTTTAAAAATCATTTAGTGTGGGGTTGGGGATTTAGCTCAGTGGTAGGCCCTGGGTTCGGTCCTCAGCTATGAAAAGAAAAATCATCTAGTTTGACTTCAGGTGTGTGATGGTCAGAAGACAGCTTGTGGGAGTCCGTTCTCGCTTCCGCCAGTGTGTTTCCGGGATCGAACTCGAGGCCTGAGGCTTGGAGGCAAGCCCCGTGGATCTCCAGCCCTAGCCGGGCATTTATTTGAGGCCAGGTCGCACTGTGTAGCACCCGGCTGGCCTCGAACTTGAGATTTCCCCCTTGCCTCTGCCCCCTGAGTGCTAGGACGATGATGGGCTCCGGCCCCATCCAGCTGAGGCCAGTTCTGGGTTTTGTTTTATCTTGAGCTTAAGTTACAAGGGTGTCTCCACAGACTGTGGAGCAGGAAGGACGGCTGAGGTGTGCAGATGAGGCGGAGGGCTTGTGGAAAGGGAGGACATCTAGGCGGAGCGGGGATGTGCAAGCGGAGAGGGGATACAGCCGTGAGAACGGGCGACCTCACCAGCCTTGGGGCCACGGCGGCGGACAGGGCTTTGGAGGACCGGGACACTCTGAGATTGGGTCTTAACAGAGTCCTTCTCTAAAGGGTGGGACCGAGCTCAGGCAGCCAGCAGTGTCCTCTCTGGACCAGGGGACCGACCGGAGCCAGGGCAGACAGGGCAGGACCACCTGGGAGGCCAAAGTGCACCGGGGCGGGGCAGTGATACCCTGGGCATCTGGCCAGAGTCTGCCCTGGGTGTGGGCGGCAGGTGTGGGTGAGGCTTTAACCCTGCCCTGCCCAGGGTGCCCGAGCCAGAAACGGTCCCTGAAGCTATGCCTGTTTCCAGTGATGCCTGATGTGTGGGTAGAACCCACAGCTCTGTGGTTAGGACTGGGACCCGGGAGCCATCTGGCTTAGGAGCCTGCCTGTGCCGCGGCGGGGCTGTGTGACTGTGGGTGGGATACTCCACCTCTCTGGGCCCTCTGCGCTGCACCCTGGAAGAATAGCATCCACCCTGAAGGGTTGCAGTGGGAGCCGAGTGAGGGGCTTGGGAAGGCTGGAGGCATGAGCCCAGCCTTTTCATAGAGGGGCAACGTACATGCAAAGTTGGGGTACCGGGCTCGGTCTGCAGTGCAGGGGCCTGCCTGCCGAGGGGCATTCCCCACTGACCTCTCACTGCATAGCGACACACCCCAGACCCCAGCCCAGCCATTGTGGGGTACAGTTTCTCTCCCCTGGAAACCACAAACTTCTTCTTTTCAGGAAAAAGCCTAGTGGGGGGTGGGGTGCGCTCCCCCCACTTCCCCTGTCTGGTGGGGGGTGGGGCCTAAGCTCCCCCCACTTCCCCTGTCTGTGTGTGTGACCTTGGCCAAGTTACTTCCTGTCTGGAGCCTTAGTGCCTGCCCTGGAGGAGAACTGGACCTTCCAGGAGGGCAGGTTTGGGGTGGGGGGAGAGGGTCTTGTGTGATGGAGATGTTCAGGGTACCCTAGTACTGACAGTACTGAGGACTCAGTACTGACTGGTTGAGTACATGGTGCTGACATTGACCAAGCACTCAGTACCCCAGTGCTTGCTGAGTGACAGAGTGCTCAGTGTATACTAGGTACTGTGCCCAGTCCTTTTAAGTAATTAGACTCGTTCCTACCTCTCGAGGCCTTTGGGAGGGAGGGAGGGAGGGAGGGCCCATCATGTCTTCCCTAAGCGACCATGTGGAAGACATGGGCTTCGGCGGCTGCGGCGGTGGGGGGGTCAGAGCTAGGTCAGTGGTGTCCCACTCCCAAATCTGGGCTGCGTCTTGCCCTGTCAGCCAGCCAGTGGCTCTCCTCAGCTCTGTCTGGCCCCCGGGCTGGGCCGGCTGCTCAGCGGCGAGGTGTTCCTGCCAGCACAGGTCTGTCCCCGGCACTGGAACACACTGGTGGCAGGGAGATCTGTCTGGGACACCGCTGTGTCTCCATCCCCAGCCACAGGGCGTGACTGCAGCCAGGAATGTGAGCCAAATGGCTGTGTGTGTGTGTGCCCCGGGGAACCAGAAGGACCAGGTGGCCAGTAAAAGCAGCCTCTGGGGAAGCTCACCGGGGTCCTGGAATCTTTCCTCACACCTTCCTGCCCTCCGACCTCAGCTTCCTCATCTGACCTGAGCCCAGAGCAGAGGCGCAGAGGCGGGGTTGGAGACGTGGTAGGGACCGGGAAACTGAGGCCAGCCCGGGGCTGTTCCTACCTCACTTCTTGGCTGTCTGCTAGTCCCGGCATCTCTGCCTTTTCTACTCAGCTTGTACTCACTTTGGATTAAGGCTGTAGAGGCTGAGCCCAGGACCCCGAGGTCCTCAGCTCCAGCCTTCTGAGCCCTCCCTACCTTATCTTTCTTTCTGCCTCTTCCTGTGTGCAGCCTGCCTGTTCATCTCTTCCCCACAGTGCGCTCATCTGTCAGTCTGCATCTTTTTTTTAAAAAATAGTGCTGCGGAGCCGGGTGGTGGTGGTGGTGGCGGCGGTGGCGCACGCGTTTAATCCCAGCACTGGGAGGCAGAGGCAGGCAGATCTTTCTGAGTTCGAGGCCAGCCTGGTCTATATCCAGGAAAGGCGCAAAACTACACAGATAAACCCTGTCTCGAAAAACCAAAAAAAAAAAAAAAAAAAAGTACTGTGGATTCAACCAAGGGCCTTGAGCAAGCAGGGCAAGCTTGAGTATTCTACCACGGAGCCACACCCCAGCCCCTCACTGGGGGATTCTAGGCAGGGGCTCTACCACTGAGCCACACCCCAGCCCCTCACTGGGGGATTCTAGGCAGGGGCTCTACCACTGAGCCACACCCCAGCCCCTCACTGGGGGATTCTAGGCAGGGGCTCTACCACTGGGCCACACCCCAGCCCCTCACGGGGCGGGGGAGGGGGGGACCTATGTGCAATCAGTTTTCTGCTTCTACTGTATGGGTCCAGGAGATTGTGCTTGGATCATCAGTTTGGTGTCCGGCACCTTTTTTTTTTTCTTTCTGGTCCATGCTTTGTTCTCCCTTTTCTAATATCTTCTTGCTATATGTCACCCTCTCCTGGTGTCCCGCTCCGTGCGGGCCCCTGGGGAGGATGTCTGAATCCTCCCCATCTCTCTGTCTCCCGCTGTGTGTTCTCCCTCCCTCCCGTTCTGGTCAGACCCACATGGAGAGTGTGACGGGCCCCTCTGCTCTCTCTCCTCGCAGCGAAACGGTCATCTGTTCTAGCCGGGCTACCGTGATGGTGTACGATGACAGCAATAAGCGTTGGCTCCCGGCTGGCACCGGTCCCCAGGCCTTCAGCCGAGTCCAGATCTACCACAACCCCACCGCCAACTCCTTCCGAGTCGTTGGCCGCAAGATGCAGCCGGACCAGCAGGTGCGGGCTCGCTCCCTCCGTCCTCCGGCCCTTGTCTTCTTGCCGCCCAGCGCTGGTCCCCCTTTACCTGCCCGCTCCCTTTTGTAGGTGGTTATCAACTGTGCCATCATCCGGGGTGTTAAGTACAACCAGGCCACTCCCGTCTTCCATCAGTGGCGCGATGCCCGCCAGGTCTGGGGCCTCAACTTCGGCAGCAAGGAGGATGCAGCCCAGTTCGCAGCCGGCATGGCCAGCGCCCTGGAGGCCTTGGAAGGTTAGATGGGCGGGTGGGACGGGGTCCGTGCACTTGGGAGACTGAGGCAGAAGGATTGTAACAAGTCCCGGGCCAGCCTGGATGACATAGCCCCGTCACGAATAAACAAGTCAGTAAAATCAGACTGGGAACAGCGATCTCTAGGTCGAGAGCTCACCCAGCATGCATGAAGCTCCGAGTTCAGTCCCCGGCACTGCATAAACTAGGCCTGGTGCCGCATGCCAGTGCTTGGCAGGTGGAGGATGATGAGATTGAGGCTATCCTCAGCTACACAGCAAGGTTGAGACCAGCCTGAGCTACATAAGACTATCTTTTAAAAAAAGTGTGTGTGTGTGTGTGTGTGTGTGTGTGTGTGCACATATGTGTGCATGCACATGCTGGGGGTCTGGAGAGATGGTTCGGTGCTTACGAGCATTTACTGCTCTTCCAGAGGACCTGGGTTTGATTCTCAGCACCCACGTGGTGAGTGGCTCACAGTCCCTAAGGTCTGACATCTTCTGGCCTTTGTGGGGACTAGGCACACATGTGGTTCACAGACATGTATGTGTAGGCAAAGCACCCATACACTTAATTCTTTTTAAATGGGGTTTGGGGTGAGTGCTGGGAAGCCTGAAGCTGCCATCCTGCGCTTGGAGGCTTGGGTCTACCTGTCTGTAAGTCAGCTAACCCATGGACATCATGGAAAACTCCCGTGACAATTGTCCGTGCCCGGTGTGTGCCGAGGTGTGATCGCATGTTCCCTGTGACCATGTGCTGGACCAAGATGTCTGTCTGTCCAGCCTCCACCATTCTCCCTGTGTTGGTCATGGTGGCACATCCTTGTAATATGAGCCTTTGAGGTGAGGCGGATGGAGAGTCCTGGGCCAGCCTGGGCTACATAGCCAGATTTGGTGTAAAACAAAGTCCACAGGGAGCATGCTGTGGCGAAGGGTCGGTGGTACAGGCTTGCCCAGTGTGTGCCAGATCCTGGGTACCATCCCAGTTCACCGTGTGCTGTTTCTACTTCTTTAAAGTTTTTATTTTTTTTAAAGATTATTTATTATGTATACAATGTTCTTTCTGTATGTTTGCCTGCAGATAAGAAGAGGGCACCAGATCTCATTACAGATGGTTGTGCACTGCCATGTGGTTGCTGGGAATTGAACTCAGGACCTCTGGAAGAGCAACCAGTGCTCTTAACCTCTGAGCCATCTCTCCAGCCCCTCTTTAAAGTTTTTAAATTGCATTGATCCATTTAGTGTGTGCACCCTGGGCTCTGGTTGTGTGGAAGAGAGGGGCAGCGGGTGGGAGTTTGCCGTCCTTCCACCGTGTGGGCCAGGAACCGAACTCGGGTCTCCAGGGCCAGCAGCAGCTGCCTTACCCCCCAGGAGTCGGCTTTCCTATTCATTTCTTTGTTTTGAGACAGGGCTTCTCTACATAGCCCTAGCTGGCTTGGAACTCACAGAGATCCCCCTGCCTCTGCCTCCCTAGTGCTGGGGTTAAAGGTGTGTGCTACTGTGCCTGGTTACATGGTATTTCTTACTTTTTCAAATTATTCAACTCACGGGACAGGGGTGGTAGTGATGTGATATATGGGGTCTAGTACTGGGAACAGGACTCCTTTTATTTATTTTTTTTAAGTTCCCTAATGAGGCCAAGACTGTCATTTTTTTTTTTTTTTTTTTTTTGAGTTGGTGGAGACTGAACGAGGGGCCCTGTGCTCTACCACTGAGCCACACCCCAGCCCCTCACTGGGGGATTCTAGGCAGGGGCTCCACCACTGAGCCAAGCCCCAGTCCCTCACTGGGGGATTCTAGGCAGGGGCTCTACCACTGAGCCACACCCCAGTCCCTCACTGGGGGGTTCTAGGCAGGGGCTCTACCACTGAGCCACACCCCCAGCCCCTCACTGGGGGATTCTAGGCAGGGGCTCTACCACTGAGCCACACCCCAGCCCCTCACTGGGGGGACTCTAGGCAGGGGCTCTACCACTGAGCCACACCCCAGCCCCTCACTGGGGGATTCTAGGCAGGGGCTCTACCACTGAGCCACACCCCCAGCCCCTCACTGGGGGGACTCTAGGCAGGGGCTCTACCACTGAGCCACACCCCCAGCCCCTCACTGGGGGATTCTAGGCAGGGGCTCTACCACTGAGCCACACCCCCAGCCCCTCACTGGGGGATTCTAGGCAGGGGCTCTACCACTGAGCCACACCCCAGCCCCTCACTGGGGGATTCTAGGCAGGGGCTCTACCACTGAGCCACACCCCCAGCCCCTCACTGGAGGATTCTAGGCAGGGGCTCTACCACTGAGCCACACCCCCAGCCCCTCACTGGGGGATTCTAGGCAGGTGCTCTACCACTGAGCCACACCCCCAGCCCCCTCGACGGCACTTTCAAGGTTGTGTCCTAGGTAGCTGTTCTGCTTTTTGTAGGTTGACTGAGGTGTTGGCATTGCAGGGCCTTGTCAGTACTAATGGAATGGCTCGCCCATTGTGTGTGCATGGAGAAATGTAATGAGAGGCGCAGGCCTGTGTGCGTTCCCTCGGGGCTGGAAAAGTGATTGTTCCTGCAGATTTCCAGCCTGCATGGCCTAGAGACTAGTGACACTTCTGTGTCCCAGCAGCACCCACCTCGCCACACCTCAGGCCCAGGAGGCTGCTGCTTGCTGTCTTTCCTGTGTGCTGCCCCCTATGGAGGGATGTTAGGGTCTCTCGTTCAGTGGGATGACATCATCCTGAGGGGAGGGGAGACTGAGGAGGGGAGAGCTCCCACATTCTCACTGTGTTTTCCCTTCACCTTCCAGGAGGTGGCCCTCCCCTGGCCCCAGCACCCCCTGCCTGGTCTGCACAGAATGGCCCCTCCCCAGAGGACCAGGAACAACAGAAAAGGTGGGGACCCTCCCTCCCTTTAGGGTGGTCTGTAGCTCCCAGAGTTCAGAGCCCTGCCAGGTTTCACCTTCTGGAAAGGTCCAAGGTCCAAGGGTCTGGAAGCAAACAGCATTCAGACACCACTCCCCAAGCTCCCGGAGTTCAAGAAATGTACTGCAAGGCTGGACCTGGCAGGGCAGCCCACACCTGTCTGTCATCAGTACACAGGATGCAGAGGCAGGAGGATTGATGAGAGTTTGAGGCTAGCCTGGGCTACAGAGTGAATTCCAGGCTGCCTTCGAAATCAGTATGAGACCTTGTTATAGTAAAATAACCCCTTGCTGGATTTGTTGGAGCATACCTTCAATTCCAAACATTCAATGAAAGGTAGAGGCGGGCACATCTGCAAGTCCGAATCCACCCTGGTCTACAGAGTAAGTTCCAGGCCAGCCGAGGCGACACAGTGAGACCTTGTCTCAATAGAGAAAAAAAAGAAAACCACCCCAAGGATCTGATAAGAGAATGCACCATTCCAGCGCCCCGGATTCCGCACCCGGGTTCCACAGCTTTCTGAGACCCTTGGCTACTTTATAATCAGCTACGTGTGGCAGTTGAGAAGCAGGCTTCCGCCCAGCCCCCATGGGTGCCTCCTGCCCCTGGTTCTCACCCCTCCTTCCCTGGGCCCTTTGAAGGCAGATGTAGGAGGGAGCCGCTGGCCTCGCTGGTGACCTCTGAGGGAGGAACCAGAGGCTTCTGGCCCCGTGGCTTGGTCTGGGTACTGAAGGCAGCTTCCTTTCCCGTGTACAGGCAGCCTGAGCACATGGAGCGCCGGGTCTCTAACGCAGGTAATGGCTCCACCTCCGCGTCACGGGGACCTCCCCGGTGGACCAGGTTGGGCAGGCCGGACAAAGAAGAAGGCTTCTCTCTCAGTAATAACATTCTCTGTGTGTTTATTGCAGGAGGTCCACCTGCTCCCCCAGCGGGAGGTCCACCTCCCCCTCCAGGACCTCCCCCTCCTCCGGGTCCCCCTCCACCCCCGGGCCTTCCCCCATCAGGGGTATCTGCGGCAGGTCACGGAGCAGGGGGAGCCCCGCCCCCTGCACCCCCTCTCCCTACAGCACAGGGCCCCAGTGGTGGGGGTTCCGGGGCCCCAGGCCTGGCTGCTGCCATTGCTGGAGCCAAACTCAGGAAAGTGAGCAAGGTGAGTGTCTGGGAGGTGAAGCCCTGAGGGGACAATGGGAGGTGGTCAGAGTCCCCCAAAGGTGTCACAAGAGGCCTGGGAGGTCACCTGGCCTGCCTTTAAAGCCACCTCCCCTTTTTCATTCCTTCAGCAGGAGGAGGCCTCTGGGGGGCCCTTGGCCCCCAAAGCTGAGAGTCGAAGCACTGGCGGGGGGCTTATGGAAGAGATGAACGCCATGCTGGCCCGGAGGTGAGCATGGGGCCCTCAGGAGTCAGCCACAGGGCAGTTTGGGGGCCAGGCTTTGGGAGTGCCCATGGCGCCCCGCATGGGGCCTCTCAGCCCCGAGTGCTGGGGTGCCAGCCCTGCCTGATGGTGACAGCCATGTCTGGGACACAGTGCTGGAGACTGTCGTCCTCTGAGGTGGCTCACGGACTGCAACATGTCCTGACTCTCAGTGTTAGGACCCCAGGCGATTCCACTTGAATGTTCTGGAAACAGATTCTTAAGAACCTCAGCTTGCTGATGTTGAAACCTGCTCACCCTTACAGTTCTTATGATTTCCGGAGGTGGGGATTATGGGGGACCCTTCCAAATTCTAGAGGAACAATCTCTAAGCTGGATATTTTTATACAAAATTTAAGTTTATGTTCATTCATCGCATGTATGAGTTTGCCCTTGGCACCTGGGAGGAGTCCTTTCTCTCCTTCACGGTGTGGGTTCTGGGAATTGAACTCGGGCTGTCGGGCTTGGCGGCAAGCACCCTTACTCACTGAAACATCTCACTGGCCCTAAACTGGATTTTTGTGGGTGGTGTTGCTGTTCCCAGCCCTGGCTGGGCTGGAACTTGAAATGATTCTCCTGCCTCTGCCTCAATGCTGGGATCACAGGCTTGTGCCATGCTGTTCTTATCTACTTTTGTTTTCTAAGACACTATGTAGATTAGGCTAGCTTTGATATCACAGAGATATGTCTGCCTCTTTAAAAAAAAAGAAAAAATTATTACATTTATTCTGTCTGTCTGTGTGTGTGTGTGTGTGTGTGTGTGTGTGTGTGTGTTTATATGTGTGGGCACATATTTGGAGATTAGAGGATAATCTGCAGGATTTAGTTCTCTACTTTCAACTACATGGGTCCTTGGGATTGAATCGGGTGATCTGGCTTGGTGGCAAGCACCTCTGTCCGCTGAGCCGCCTCGCAGGCCCCTTCTTTAACTTCTCGGATTATTCTGGATTGGGCAGTGGGAGGGGTGCTGCTGAGTGGCGGACCGTGAACTGTAGCTTGTTCTTGCTTGCCCCTCTGCAGAAGGAAAGCCACACAGGTTGGGG
Source organism: Peromyscus maniculatus bairdii (assembly GCF_049852395.1). Lineage (NCBI taxonomy): Eukaryota > Metazoa > Chordata > Mammalia > Rodentia > Cricetidae > Peromyscus > Peromyscus maniculatus. The sequence continues at coordinate 29,834,090 of NC_134852.1, read as the reverse complement.
AGAAGCCCCCCAAAGACGACTCAGCCAGTGTAAGTCGGGGGCTCTTCCTGCTCTATAGTCCTTAATATGTACCCCAGGGCAGGGAGGAGGTGTGGCAGGCTTGGTCTGGCTTTGGACCTGGAGGAGGAACATTGGCATGGAAAGGGTGGTTTATGATACTTTTATTTACCGCCAGCAGGAGGAACCAGAGGCCCGAGTCCCCGCCCAGAGTGGTGAGTGACAGCCCTATGTAGCCATAGAAACTACAAATCCCAGGATGCATTGTTCTTGCTTTGAAAGCACACTTGCATGGGAAACCTGTGAAAATAATTCTGGGGATTGTGGTTTTCTAAAATAGTTCTTTGACCCGGTGGGTTGGGTGGCGGTATATTTTGGTGAGGGGCAGCGCTTGTCTCCATCTTTCTGATCTGTTGATTCCCCCATCTACCCAGAATCTGTGCGGAGACCCTGGGAGAAGAACAGCACAACCTTGCCAAGGTAGACCATCAGTATTGGGAATCCACCCCTCAAAAGTGTTGAACTTTTCTCTTGTCCAAGAGGGAATACAGTGTAACCTCTGGACCAGGAAAAGGGGGTGCAGCGCCCCTCCCTAACCTCATCCCTGTTCCACACCAACCCTTCCAGGATGAAGTCATCATCTTCTGTGACTACCTCCGAGGCCCACCCCTCCACCCCCAGCTCCAGTGATGACTCTGACTTGGAGAGGGTGAAGCAGGTACCCTGGGGCAGCAGTTGTCATGGTGCCCAGAGTGACAGACCTGGGTCCTGAATGGTTCCAGAGAAGGCTTAGAAAGCCCAGTCTCCTAGTGTGGGAAAGGGAGATGGTGGGCGGGGTCCGGGAGGGCGGCGCCTAAACAGGCCGTGCCATCTGTCACTCGTGCCTGCTGAGTACGCACAGTGCTCACTCAGCTCAGTGGCTCCCGCTATCCGTCTCTAGTCAGAGTTGGCAGGAGACTGCGCATTTGGCAAGCTTCTTACTGGATGCGCTCCAGCTTCTGCTGGCCCCAAAGATCTGGAATTCTTCTATAGAACATCCCCATCATTTTGTGACCTTGGCAGTTGAGTCAAAGGATGAGGGTGAGAAAGGTTGTTGAACCGGCTTCCTCTGTCTTCTCAGTCAAAGAGGAAGGAAGAAGGGGAACTTTGTCAGCAGAAGAGTGCCTAGGGAGGGGCTGGGGTGTGGTTCAGAGGAAGAGCCCCTGCCTAGAATCCCCCAGTGAGGGGCTGGGGGTGTGGCTCAGTGGTGGAGCCCCTGCCTAGAATCCCCCAGTGAGGGGCTGGGGTGTGGCTCAGTGGTAGAGCACCTGCCTAGAATCCCCCAGTGAGGGGCTGGGGTATGGCTCAGTGGTGGAGCCCCTGCCTAGAGTCCCCAGTGAGGGGCTGGGGTGTGGCTCAGCAGTAGTATGCTTAGGTAGCATTTAAGATGCCCTAGGATCCATCCCTGTCCCAGCAATAAAGTGGGCCGTTATGATGGCTCAGCAGATAAAGGTGCTGTGCCAGTCTTGACAACCTGAGTTCCATCCGCGGAACCTCCTCAGTGGAGGTTCCGCGCATGCATATACGGGTACAAGCAAACACAAAAAATTTGTTAAAGAACTTGAGGAAAGTTGAAGTAAGAGAGGAGGTCACTGCTTCTGCGAGTGCAGGTCCCCTGTTGATTGTTTCTCAGGAGCTTCTGGAAGAGGTGCGGAAGGAGCTGCAGAAGATGAAAGAGGAAATAATCGAAGGTGAGGCGCCTCTGTTCTAACGTGGCATTTCCCAGGGCCTGGTGTCCGCGGAGGAGCCTGCCTTGGAAGGGGAGGGGCAGAGACTGGCCTGAATTCTTCCTCCTCCTTCCTTCCAGCCTTTGTCCAGGAGCTGAGGAAGCGGGGTTCGCCTTGACCACGGGGACCCAGAAGACCCATTTCTCCTTCTGCGCTTCCCCCCTGGCGCCTGCTTCCCCGCCTCAACTTGACCGCACACCAGAAGGCTACACCAGGCGTTCTCCACCACTGTCTCCCACTCCGAAGACCCCAGAGGGTGTGGCTTCCTGGTGCCACGGCCACACCCATGCTGGCTGCTGATTGGCTAAGGAGGTCCCGCCCCTTTGTTCCCTTTGGTCCTTCCCCTCTGCCATCCCCTTGGGGCTGGTTCCTCTGCTGGGGATGTACCGGTAACCCACAGTGAGGAAGGAAGGAGGGATCTCACCTTCCCTTGTTCTGGATTCACTTTAACGCTTTAATGCCTTGGATTTTTTTTTTTAAGGAAGAAAAAATATATATATATATATTTGGGTTTTGGGGGGAAGGGAAATTTTTTTTCTCTTTGGTTTTGATAAAATGGGGTGTGGGAGTTTTTAAATGCTATAGCCCCAGGCTTATCCCATTGGAGGCAGCTATGTAAGAGGGGAGGTATCCCAGCAGGTGGGGGGGATTCCCCTCACCCGAGGAACACCGCCCCCGTTGCCTTGGCTCCTCCCTCTTTTCTATGAGGAATTAAGATTCTTTAACGTTTTTGGAACCTCAGTTTTGTGGTTTTTTTTATTTGGGTTAGGATTTCAGGGTCCAGACCATTTTTGCCCTCTGGGAAGATGAAGTCAGGGGAAGGAGAAGAGGAAAAATAGGTCCTCCGACTTCCACACCTTAGCTTCGTGGACACGGGCCCTCGCTGAATAAATCTGCGGTTTTTATAAATGTGAAGGTCTCTGGAGTGACTTGGAAGAGGGGGGTTCCTGCCAGCTGGGGGAACCCCTGCAAGGATGCCACGGCCCCCCGCCTCCCGCTCCCCCTGTCCCGTCGTCCGCACTCCTGGTTCTGCCCTTCCCCTCGGTGGTCCTCCAGCCGGCCTCCTCCATCCTGGTGTTGGGGCGGTGTGTCCCCTAAGTCTTACGGCTGAACTCTGGGAAAGGTCTCAGAAGATGACGGCCTCCCCCGCCCAAGTCCTCTCCTAATGACACTTCTGCCCACTCAGCACATGATGGTTTGAGACACACTCTTTAACCTGGGGCTCCTTTAATTATAAAACATTTAAAATATTTAAAAAAAAAATAGAAGTCAGAGCTCATAGGCCACCCCTCTGTGGCCCAGTGGGTTAGTAAACGAGTGGCTAAGGGAGTGAATCGGTCTTCTGGGATGTTCCATTTGGTCAGAGGTGAGGCTGTCTGCCTTATTTTAAGTGGCTTTTGCCTGGAAGACCAAAGGTGTGTGTGTGGGGGGTCCCTGAGAATGCTGTGAAACGTGGGTGGTGGTGGCGGACAGAGGTTAGGGGTACAGGTGGTTCCTTACAGAATCCAGTAAAGAGACTATAGGGGGTGGAAATGAGGGCTGAGTGGAGACAGGGGAATGGGACTGAGATAGAATGGCTCATTTTTGGTTAGAACCAACTTCCTCCTGAGACATGATGAGGAAGAGGCACCCGGCCAGCTTGTGGACAGCACCTGGACTAGAGGAGGGTCCACCAAGGAGAGAATGCCGGACAGGCACCTCGGACTAAAGGCAGGAGGAGCCAGAGTGACCGTGCAGACCTGGCCTCTTTTCCTTAAAAGTGAGGTAGACGGAAGGAGGTAGGGTCGGACTCCAGGGCAGGGAGTGTTCCAGTGTGCTGGGCCAGTGCCCTAGGCGAGGGCTTCTTAGGTGGCTGTGCCCTCCCTTTCCAAGTACGGTATCCGAGTGCTGGTGCCCAAGGCTGGGAATCTGGGGGCGTCCCTGGCATGCCCCACCAGTGGGTGAGAGACCCCCGTGGAAAGGAGCACTCACACCACTCCCGGCCTAGGACCCCTCTGCCCCGAGACCAGGGCATGCCAGCTGGCCCAGGTCGGGGATGGGCCCATGCAGAGAGGCCAGGCACACAAGGCCAGACAGCAGTCCACGTCCTCCGAGGTCAGAGTCTAGCGGTCTCTACAAGGAGGCTTTGGGAGGCTGGGGCTCAGGCTCAGGCTCAGGCTCCTGGCGCTCCGTGCAGATCTGGCCTTTGAACTCCTCCAGCTCCGCCCGCAGCTCGGCCCTCAGCTGGTCCAGCTCGCTCCTCTGCACCACCGCCTGCATCTGCACCTGCAGCTCGTCCACCACGTGCTCCAGGCGGTCCAAGTCGTCCCTCAGCGACAGCAGGGAGGCCACGCGCTCCCCTTCCTTGCGGCGCCTCAGTGACTGCTGGCGCCAGAACTCCAGCAGCAGGCAGCTGCCGGCGCAGCCGAAGATGATGGCCTCGCCCAGCAGGTTCGCGCCCAGCTCGGCCGCGGCCACCTCGTTCAGTGGCTTGATGGACTCAGCGTGGAAGCCCATGATGCTCATCTTGGTCCGCATCTCTGCCCAGTGGTACACTGCAGGGGAGAGAGGGGTCAGGGTTTGCTGTGGCCTGGGATGCTCCTTGTCCCCTGTAAGCACCAGCCCCTGCTCCGTGTCTTGAGGATCAGAGCCAAAATCGCCTGCGTAGAGGACAGGCACCCAGTCCGCACACTTAGAATAAGGACTTATCTGGCCTGGGGGGGACCCGAGGACGTGGTTTTAAAATGGTCCAGGGGCTGGGAATGTGACTCAGTCGGTAGAACGCTGGCCTAGCAGGCGAGATCCCACACTTAAAATCCCCGGCACCACCTGGAACCGAGTTTGATGGCCTAGGCCTATAATCCCAGCCCCTCGGAGGCAGAGCCAGGAGGATCTCTGTGAGTTCGAGGCTAGCTTGGTCTACAGAGTGAGTTCCAGGACAGGCACCAAAACTACACAGAGAAGCCCTGTCTCGAACCCCCCCCCCAAAAAAAAAAAAAAAAGATTCAAGGTCATCTTTGGAAACTGGCCCGAACAACATGAGAGGCCCCTCCAGTAGACAGGTCATGGTGCTTCAGGAGGCCATGATCTTGGCACTCAGGGGAATGAAACAAGAGGCCATTCTGGGCTAGAGGTAGACTCTGGTGTCAAACACCCCCCCCCCAAAAAAAAAACAACAACACACAACCAAAAATTGAATAAAATAACATCCAAAGTCAGCAACAGTTTGGTGGTGGGTCAGGGTGCCTGCCATGTAAGCCCAGTGACCGGAGTTCTATCCCCAGAACCTGAAGAAGCCCACTCCAGAGTTACCCCCTGAGCTACACACCACACACACACACACACACACACACACACTCACACACACACACACCATACATACACACACACACACACTCACACACACACACATACACACCACACACATACACACCACACACACATACACACACACATACACACATACACACGTGTACACACACACACACACGTGTACACACACATACACACGTGTACACACGTGTACATACACATACACACATACCACACACATACACAACACATACACACATACCACACACAAATTAAATTTTTAAAAAATATCCAGAAGGTCTTGGAAAGAGGGTATGAGTGATAATGCTAACCTGGCTGGGGGGTGAGAAATTTCCAGTCTGGTAACAACTGCAGGGGTAGAGTCACAAGGAGGTCCCATGGTACAAGACCCCCAAAACATTCATATACATAAAACAAAAATAAATTAATCGCCAGGCAGTGGTGGTGCACGCCTTTAATCCCAGCACTCGGGAGGCAGAGGCAGGCGGATCTCTGTGAGTTCAAGACCACCTGGTCTACAGAGCGAGATCCAGGACAGCCAGGGCTACACAGAGAAACCCTGTCTTGAAAAAACAACAAAACAAACAAAAACTAAACTGTGTCTTCAAGTAAATTTTGGGAGGATCCCCTACTCACCGTGGTATGCTTGTGCATACTGGGTGTGCGTGACTAAAGCCATGCATTATGGGGCCAGGGAGATGGCTCTCACACTGCTCCTGCTCGGGATCTGAGTGCAGCTTCTAGCTCACTACTGCCTGTCACTCCAGGGGACCTGACGCCCTCCTCTGGCCTCCATGGCACCCCAACACACATGGCACACACAGATACACGCTCATAAACACAAATAAGAAATAAAATATTTAAAAATTAAATTATACATTATGGGACAGTGTATGCTTGGCATAAAAGTGACTGTGACCTAATTGATCAACCAGAGGAAGAGAACTGCCCACAGTGCACCCTTAGCAACCAAATCCCTCTTGGACCCCGTAAAAGGAAGCCCTGGAAAATAACTGGGCCCCCTGAGTGCTCCCCACCCAGGGCAGCTGCTGATCTTGACCGAGCGTCCTCCCTAGCCTGTACCAGTGCTCTGCTCTGTAAGTTAGGTTTGTTCTCACAATCCCGCCTAAGCCCTTATTGTCAATTGTTTAGTGTGTGTATGTGTGTGTGTGCGTGTGTGTGTGTGTGTGTGTGTGTGTGTGTGCGCGCGCGTGTGTGTGTGTGTGTGTGTGTGTGTGTGTGTGTGTGTGTGTGCACGCCAGTGTTAGAGTGTGTGTGTGTGTGTATGCCTGTGTGTGTATGTTGAGACAAGGCCTCGCCTTGTGGCCAGGAACTCACAGACATCCACCTGCCTCTGCCTCTCCAATGCTGGAGGACTGCAGATGAACCCCATGCAGGCTTCGTGAGCACGAAGCAAGCTCTCACCCACTGGAGCTGCTGCCCTGGTTCTCGGTGTCTCTGAAGCTTTTGTTTTCCCTCAAATGCTGTTTTCAGTCAGTCACGGACACACCGGCTGTCCCCAAGGCTGCAGGCTGTCTTCCCGTGAAGTCTTCACACCACCCCACCCCGGACACACCGGCGGTCCCCAAGGCTGCAGGCTGTCTTCCCGTGAAGTCTTCACACCACCCCGCCCCTCTTTTTTCAGTTCCCCGCCCTGCTTAAGCCAGGGTCTTGCTATGTAGATAGAGACCCTCCTGCCTCTACCTCCCAACGCTGTGATTGAAGGCATTCTCTACCATCCCTGGCTGGATTCCATCTTCTATTTGAAAACTGTTTCTCTCTTTGGACCTGGAAATCTCTCTTTTATGTGCAGTCAAGAATGTAAAGATAAGCTGGGCATGGTGGCACATGCTTTTTAATCCCTGCACTCAGGAGGCAGAGGCAGGTGGATCTTTGTGAGTTTGAGGTCAACCTGGTCTACAAAGAGAGTTCCAGGACAGCCAGGCTTGAAAGAAAAGATTACCCACACGGAGGCCTGACTTTTGCTCTGAGATCTGGAGATGAGCTTTAGGACTCTGGAATGTCTGGTCTCATTAGTCTGTCTTTGGGCAATTTGGATTTAGATTTGGAGTATATCCCTAAGTATCATCTCCAAAAGGGTGTTTGGGGTTTTGAATCCTTCTTTCTTGGGTTTTCTGAGTTTTGTTTTTCTGAGACAGGGTCTCTTTATATAGCCCTGGATGGCCTAGATCTTACAATGTAGACCAGGCTGGTCTCAAATTCAGAGATCTTTGTGCCTCTGCTTCCTGACTGCTGAACTAAAGGCTTGCACCACCTCGTCCAATTTCATCTTAATTTTGTTTGGTTTTTTGAGACAGGGTTTCTCTGTGTAACCCTGGCTGTCCTGGAACTCATTCTGTAGTCCAGGCTGGCCTTGAACTCAGAAATCTGCCTGCCTCTGCCTCCTGAGTTCTGGGAATAAAGATGTTTGCCACAACCCTGCTTTCGTTTTAATTTTTTAATTATTTTATTTATTGTATTGTGTGATTATGTGGATACCAAGGCATACTTGTGGATGTCAGAGGACAATTTATGGAAGTTGGAGCTCTCCTTCCATTGTGGGGGTCCCAGGAACTGAACTCAGGTCCCTAGGCTTGGCCACACGGCATTGGGGTCACCTTGTTAGCCATAAGTCCACCTTTTGATGTTGCTGCTGGAAATCTGAATCCAGGTTCCCATGTTTAGCAGGAGGTCCAGTGAGCCATCTTCACAGGCTTTTCTTTAAAGATAGGGTTTTACCCTGTAGCCCAGGCGGGCCCCAGACTCATAGCACGTCTCTCATCTCAGCCTCCCAAGGGCTGGGGTTACAGCTATGAATGAGCCAGCATGCCCAGATCTTAGCTCCTATTTCGACAGACTCTCACCTAGCACAGGCTGGACTCAAGCTCACTCTGTGGCTGATAATGACTTTGATGCTATCCTTGCATATCTGAAATACTTTTCCCTACCTCTATGGTGAAACAGACCCGGAAGACTTGCTCAATCCTCAGGGTTTAAGTGCTGATTGCATTGGTGATGGACCAGTCTGTGCTCCACAGGGTAGCTGAGGGACTTCTGTCCGTCTCCCTGCCTCCGCCCCTCTATCTTCTGTCTGAATTCTCTCTTCCATCCTGGGAACTTTTCTTTTATGTACAGTCAAAGATTAGCCTCGGAACAGAGGCCTGGCCTTTGCCCTGGGATCCTGAGAGATAATCTTTAAAGGTCTTTGGAATGTCCAGCCCATTAAACTGTCCTGAGGCACTGGCCACACACACTAGTTGTTTCTGCTAGTGATAGAATTTCTGTTTTCCCTCATTTGCACATTTTTCTTCGTGTGTGTGTGTGTGTGTGTGTGTGTGTGTGTGTGTGTGTGTGCTTATGTGCTCATGTGATTGCAGGCAGGCACCACCATACCTGGCTTCTCTTTTATTTCACTTGTCTTTACTCTGAATTCATTATCAGCATGTGTGTGTGTGCGTCAAATGAGTCACTTTGAGAAGGTGGCAGTCAGAGGACTTTTGGGAATTGGTTCTCTTCTTCCACCGTGAGTTAACCTGTTGAACCATCTCGTCAGCCTCCACTTGGTCCTGTTTACCTCTGACATTGTGTGTGTGTGTGTGTGTGTGTGTGTGTGTATATGTGTGTGTGGGTGTGCAGTGCTTCTGTCCCACAGCACTCGTGTGGAGGTCGGAGGACAAGCTGCAGGAGTCCGTTCTCCCCTTTAACCCTGTGCAACCCAGGGACTGACGTCAGGTCTCAGGCTTGGCGACAGGCACCTCTATCCTCAGAGGCATTTTGTCCTCCCTCATTGTTTTAAGACAGAGTCTTGCAAGTATGTAGTCCAGGCTATCCTCCTGCCTCAGCTTCACACACTGGAGTTCAAGGTATGCACTACTGCAGCTAGCCAGAGTTTCTTTTTTCCTTTTTTTAGTTTTCTCTGTGTAGCCCTGGCTGTCCTGGAACTCATTCTTTTTTTTTTTTTTTTTTTTTTTCTTTTTTTGGTTTTTCTAGACAAGGTTTCTCTGTGTAGCTTTGCGCCTTTCCTGGAACTCACTGTCTAGCCCAGGCTGGCCTCGAACTCACAGAGATCCACCTGACTCTGCCTCCCAAGTGCTGGGATTAAAGGCGTGCACCACCACTGCCTGGCTGGAACTCACTCTGTAGACCAGGCTAGCCTCAAACTCGGAGATCCGCCTGTCTCTGGAGTGCTGGGATTAAAGGTGTGCGCCACCACCACCTGGCTCAGCTTGAGTTTTCAACCATAGCTCGTGATTATAACTGACCTCTTCACGCCGACCACATAAACTCTATAATGTCTGGTGACTCTTACTATGGTTCCTTGGGCAATAGCAGGTCCCAGGCTCCATCCTGAGGGTCCCGCTCCCTGCCCTGGAGGGATGTCGCAGAGAGGCCCAGAAGAATCTGAAGAAAACAGGCCTGGGAACTCTGGACGCGCAGAGGAGTTCAGGAGCATTAGCTCCCACAGGAGGCTTTGCAGCTTCCGAGTCACCTCACCTGCCCTGTCAAGAGGCCTCAGCGGCGGCCAGTGAACAGGAGTGTTTCTCGGGGTTTGCTGGCCCCTCTGTAGACCCATCTAGCTCATCAGTGACAGGGTCCACCCGAGCAGGCCTAACAGGGAACTGGAGTTTGACTCTGTAACCTGAGGTCACCAAATCAGCTGTTGGCTCCCTGCTCCTCCCTTACAAAGGGTTGTTGTTTTCTTTTAGAGTCAGGCTCTCTCTCACCAGGTACACTGGCCGGCTTTTTTTCTTTTTGTTTTTTTCCAAGACAAGGTTTTTCAGTCTAGCCCTGGCTGTCCTGGAACTCGCTCTGTAGACGAGGCTGGCCTCGAACTCACAGAGATCCGCGTTCCTCTGCTTCCCGAGTGCTGGGATTAAAGGCGTGTGTCACCACCACCTGGCCCTGGCTGGCTTTGAATTTGGCACCCTCTTGCCTTGGCCTCCTGAGTGCTGGAATTATCGGGGTTTGCCACTACACCTGGCTATATGGGCTCCCCTTTATGAAATCCAGTCAGGTAGAAAGCAGTGAGCACTTTTCATTTTAATTAGACTTTAGACAGATCCGACATACGAACCCAGACTCCTCCGCTGTGGCTGCTCACACCTGTGCAGAGCTCAGATATGGTCATACCTGGAGCTCCGAGTTGCCCTGGCTTTGGCAGAGTCAGGCTTTTGCTGTGTTTCCCAGGCTGTTGGGGACTCCCAGGCTCCGGTGGCCCTGCCATCTGTTCCCGAGTGACTGAGCGTGCAGGCACACCCACCCAAGCTTGCTAGTTTTTATTTTTATTTTTTTTATTTTTAATTTTTGGTTTTTCGAGACAGGGTTTCTCTGTGTAGCTTTGTGCCTTTCCTGGGGCTCACTTGGTAGATTAAAGTTGTGCGCCACCACACCTGGCTTTATATAATTCTTTTATATATATATTTATTTGTTGTAGAATATTCCTTTATATTGTGTGAAGACGTGTCACTCTGGTTTAATAAAAAGCTGACAGCTTATAGCTAGGCAGGATTTCTAGGCACAAAGGGCACTGGGAAGTAGAAAGGCGGAGAAGCCAGGACGCAGAGCAAGCAGCATGGGCATTACACAGTAGAGGTAACTGTGCCATGTGAAAGAACACAGATCAGTAGAAATGGGTTCATTTAAGTTATAAGAGCTAGCTAACAACAAGCCTAAGCTAAGGCCGAACTTCCACAATTAGCAATAAGTCTGTGTCATGATTTGGGAGCTGGCTGGTGGAACAAAGACTCACTACGTTCATTTATCATCTTATGTGTGTGAATGACTGCTTGTGCATCTGTGTACCACGGGTATGCCTGAGGAGGGTACTGATCTCCTGGAACTGAGTTAGGAATGGCTGTGAAACACTGTGTGCGTGTTGGGAATTGAACTTGACTTCTCAGTAAGAACAAGAGCTCTTAATTGCTGAGCCATCTCTCCAGGCCAATATAGTTTAGCTTTATGAACTGGATTATCACAAAACAGGACACAGGAGGAAGTACTGCTGGGTGATGACTTCACTGAACTGTCATTCCAGAGACATGTGTGCAACATCACACACAATGTCATTATATACACACACGTGCCCCGAATTACACAACACTGATCTGCATACAGAGAGAACCGAATTATTACACAATTACACGTGTTCTTGATTGATTACAGCAACTCTTTTGTTTTGTTTTTGAGACAGGGTTTCTCTACATAGCCCTGGCTGTCCTGGAACTATGTAGATCGGGCCAACCTAGAACTCACAGAGACCCAACAGCCTCTGCCTCCCAGTACAGGGATTAAAGGCGTGCGCCACCACGCTCAGCTCCTGTGAGACCAGAGGCCTTTGTGTGCCCTTGCTGTGTGGAGTCAGCCAACCTCTTCTCTGAGGGGCAGTGGTAACTGTTTTCAGCTCGGAGTCTCAGATACTCAAACTCTGCTAAGGTGGCCAGCAACAATGTACAAATGAATTCACATGGCTGTTTTAATAAACCTTTATTGACTGATTTGACGCAGGGGCCTGGTCTGCCAGGCCTTGCAGTTGTGACCGTTTGTTCTTACCCGAGTTTCCCTATGGAGTTCTCCACCTTGAACACGAGGTACCTCCAGAGTGTTTGGATGACAGGTATATGCAGTTTATGCAGTGCTGGGATCTGAATCCAGGGCTTCAGGCATGCCCGACAAAAACTGTGCCCACAGCACCATCTCCCCAGCTCTTTGCTCCTGCACTGGAGTGCCAGCTCCATGGTGCTGATGCTAGCCTTTGTCTTGCTCCTGGCTGATCCGGACATAGTAGCTGCTCAGTGAACATGTGTCCAGTTGGTGGGTAATGGCACCCCAGCTGCTAGGCAGGCTTTTCCTGTCAGTCTGCCCACAGCGCTCACAGAGGCCAGCCAAGGGATGGCCTTGGGGCCAGGGCAACTGGCTGAAGCTTGTATGAGAGCCGTTCTCCTCTGGGGTGGCTCTCCAACATCTTGGTCCCTCCAATAGGAGCTTGTCCACCAATGAAACCAACAAAGGGGCAGCAGGGCCTGCCAGGGATGGACAGGCAGTGCCCAACAGGCTGTGAGCTGGTGTGGAGGGGGTTCTGTGAGTCACTGGGGGGAGGAGTCGGGGTCCAGCCCAGCCCCGTCTCCCCACATAACCAGGATGGCACAGAGAGCACTGAGGACAGTGTGTGCAGCTGTTCCCCACTGGGCTGTAAATCCATGAGGCTGGGGCTGCAGCTGACCAGGGCTCCACTGGGAACCCAGCATGGCACAGAACAGGGCTGGGCACACGGTGGGCAACTCCGTGATCTTCCTCAAACGGCAGAATAAACAGAGGGCAGCTTTTCTGGTTAATATGGACTTTTTTTTTTTTTTTTTTTTTTTTTGGTTTTTCGAGACAGGGTTTCTCTGTGTAGCTTTGCGCCTTTCCTGGAACTCACTTGGTAGCCCAGGCTGGCCTCGAACTCACAGAGATCCGCCTGCCTCTGCCTCCCAAGTGCTGGGATTAAAGACGTGCGCCACCACCGCCCGGCTTTTTTTTTTTTTTTTTTTTTTTTTTTTTTTTTATAGCACGGTTTCTCTGTGTAGCCCTGGCTGTCCTGGAACTCACTCTGCAGACCAGGCTGGCCTGGAACTCACAGATCTGCCTGCCTCTGCCTCTCAAATGCTAGGTTAAAGGCGTGCGTCACCACTGCCTGGCTAATATGATTTTTAAAATTAATCTTTTGGTTTGTTTTTGAGGCAAAGTCTCACAGAGCCCAGGATGGCTTCAAGCTCACTTGTGGAGGATGATGACCTTGAATTCTTGACCTTCTTGCCTCTATTTCCCAAGTGCTGATTCTCAGGCATGTGCCACCATGCCACCTGTAATACTGGGTTGCTTTAGACAGGGTCTTTCTATGTAGCCCCTCAAACATGAAGTGTTTAGCAACAAGCCAAGCGCTGGGATTACAGATATATGCCACCCCAACCCGGACTTTAAAAAGTGTTTATTCCACTGTATTTATTTATTGTGTGTCTATAGTTGTGTGTGTGTTATAATGTGAACGTGGAGGTCTGAGGACAACCTGCGGGAACCAGTTCTCTCCTTCTACCATGCAAATCCTGGGGATCCAACTCAGGTCCATCAGGCTTGGTGGCAAATGATTCCATCTGTTAAGTTTACTGAATTGTTTTCAACTACAAACACACACAAATAAACTTGAAGACAACCACTTCATTAATCAATTTATTCTCACCCTTCTCCCCACGTGGGAAACACTGCAGGGAGTAGGACCGCAGAGAACTAACTGCTCCGGCCTCCTGCCTTGTGGAGGCTTCTGGAACCACACGCCCTCACACTTGCTTCCCGCACTGCCACCGTGGGTGAGGCTGCCCACAGGCCCCCACGTGTCCAGATGCATCGGGCCCATGTGAAGGCTCCCCCGGGCCAGGGTGGGCCCACAGGTCAATTTCATGCTTGGGTGGCCTGACGGTGACATTCGTCTCAGAGAAAACACTCCTGTGGGGTTCTTCAGGGAACTTAGAACAGCGAAGTTGCTCTGTTGGAGTAATGACTGACCTGACGGCCCAGGGCCCTTGACCTAGCCTGGCTTTGCCATAACGTCAGGGGACTGAGCCAGGGCAGGGTGGCCAGAGCTGGTCTTGGAGCTGTTAGTGCCACACTGACTCTCAGGGGTAACCATGGCGATCGGGCTCTGAGTCGCCTCCCCGGCCCCATCCTCTGTCCTCCTCATCCTGCAGCCATGTCTGTCCTTTGCCTTTGTCCCTCAGTGAGGACCTCACCCGACGCAGCCACTCCAAATTTAAAGACACCAGTTCTCCTCTCCTACGAGTTGAGATACGGTCTCAGAAGCAAGTCTTGAGTTCTACCTGGTGAATCCTGGGAATGGGTCATCTTCACCCCTCTGGGGAAGAGCCCTGCCAGGCCCACCTCTAGGGACAAGGGCCAGGGAGAAGGAATCTGCTCTCTATATTCGGAGATCTCAGGTGTGGTCTGGGGCTCTTCTGATAGGGAACAGAAACCCAGTGCCTCTGGCCTCTGGGAAGAGGTCTGGCCCTCTCCTCACCTTGCCCTGCAGCTAGAACCATCTGGTTCTCCCCACTCTAAGTAGGTGGTCCCTCCTGAGCTGTGGGATCTTGGCCAAGTCCCTTAGTATCCCTTCCCCTGGGCCTCAGTTTCCCAATATGGGAAAGAGCTCATAGGATGAGTCTTGGCCCCTTTCCCATCAGAGCCAAAACCTTTTCTGGCTTTTCTCCAAGGATTTTGTCTTTTCTTCTTTTTCTTTTTCTTCTTTCTTTTTTTGAGACAGGGTTTCACTCTGTGGACTCAGGGTCACTCCTGCCTCAGCCTCTGAGAGCTGGGGTTCCAGATGTGAGGCACCACATTCTCTATTATTGATGAACACTGCCCAGTCTGGAGGTCCGTATTAACTAGGCCACTCCTATATCGCTGAGATGCCTCCTGCCGCCACGCAGTGACTGGGGCAGCCCAGCCCTGGACCTGTAGTGCTGAGCCAACCCCAGCAGCCAAGGGGAGGCTGCCAGGGGCCAAACAGCACAGCGGGCCTTGCCCGCTCTTAGGATGGCAGAGGGAAGAAGCTGAATCGGGGGCCTCCAAAAGATTAACCCATGTCCTAACCCTGTCAGTGTGTCCCCATTCAGAAAAGGGTCTTCAGAGATGGAATTAAGGACCTTTCAATGTGGTCACCCCAGATTGAGAGTGGGCCTTGTATTCAGGGCAGGTGTCCAAGAGACAGAAGAGAAAGAGAAGGCCTCACAAGACAAGACAGAGTCCAGAAGACTTGGAGCCCCTGAAGCCAGGAGGAGTGAGACCCCCCAACACCCTGATCTCTGCTGTCGGCGTCCAGAACTGGAGCACAGGTCACTCTGTCCTGCACCACATTCCTAGTAACATGTCACTCTGGGGAGTGGGCAGACGGCAGGGCCAACACAAATGGTGGGGGACCCAGGGCTCCAGGAGTGGGGAAGGCGTGGACAGATGTGTGGGTGACAGCTAACCCACTGGCCTGAGAAATGCCACTGAAGAGAGATGGGAGGAAATATGGAAACAAGGTCCAAGACCCCAGGACAGGGCTTCGGCTGAGACAGGTTAGCTGAGGGCCAGGTGGGATCAGTCGGCACCAAGGAAGGGACTAGGGGATAACACCACAGGCCGAGGGGTGGGGGACCTCAGAGGAAAGATTGAGGATGGGGGGGATGGACGCATCGATTGCAGGAGGCCTCGCTGAGCTGAGGCCTGCACCCACCAAGGGAAGAAGGCGTGCGGGCAGCTGACCTTGTCTGAGCAGGTCCCGGGTAGGCTTGAGCCCTGCTTCCAATGTGCCTTTGCCAGAGCAGTGGGGAGGCAGGTGGGCAAGACCTTGCAAGTCCAACGTGGTTCCTAGTTGGGGCTGAGTGCTCCGAGTCAGGAGCTGGGGCTCTGAACACTTTTCCTGCTGTGCTCCCTGGGGGAAATGCCCGGATTCTATCAGCGTGGGGTGACCACACGTCACAGTTGCATCAAGGTCCTGGGGGCTTCTGCTGGGCCAGGGCAGGCCAGGCCAGGTGGTGTGGGGAGAAGGCCTTGTTTGGGGGCCTCATGGCCACATACAAGTCCAAGCCTCAGCAGCAGGCTATTTCTTGGAAGACGCTGCTTGGCACTTGGGGGCAGAGTGGGTGTTGCAGACCTGAGCGCGCATCTCCTGCAGCTCGGCACGCAGCTCCTCCAGGGCGCTCAAAGAGGGCGTAGCCTGTGCTTGAGCCTGTAGCGTCTCCAGGGCCAGCGCCAGGCGGCCCACCTCGTCCTGCAGCGCGTTCCAGGCCGCCCTCTGCTCCTCCTCCTTGTTACGCTGCTGAGTCTGGTGGCGCCAGTACTCCAGGACCAGGCAGCCTCCGCCCACAATGAAGATGGTGGCCTCGCCCAGCAGCTCGGCGCCCAGCTCTGCCGCTGCCTCCTCATTCAGCGGCTTGATGGCAGAGCCCCGGAAGCCCATGATGCGCATCTTGGTCCGCATCTCCACCCAGTGGTACACTGCAGGGGAGAGAGGGGTCAGGTGTGCTCCCAAGCCACCCCACCCCACACTTCCTTGTCCCAGCTGGAGTCAGAGACCAGGGTGGGAGCAGGAGCTTGCCTTAAGCAAGATCTGCCCTTTGCTTCTCCCAGGGAACACATGGTCTCCTCCTGGGGTGACCTGGGGGCTTTCTTCCCCCAGTATTAAGATCAGAACCCAGGGTCGCATGCATGCTAGACACACCCACTACCACTGAGCTACACTGTCTTCTTTCTGTCTATACATATTTGAGCAGGGTCTCATGTTGCTCACACTGGCTTTCAACTCCCCATGTAGCCAAGGATGACCTCCAACTTCTCATCTTTGTGCTTCCACTTCCCCAAGTGCTGGACGGCAGGCATGGACGTGGACATTATGTCCAGTCACTTTTTTCCCCAGTTGTAGCCCAGGCTGGCCTTGAATTCCTCATCCTCCTGCCTCTGCCTCCTGAGTAGCTGGGGGTATAGTCCTGTGACACTAGGACCGGGCCTAGCTCTGGGGCGTCTTTCAAAGACAGCAGACTCCAGAGAGAGCAGCAACGAGCAGAGATCCCAGGTGGGAGGCCATGTCCCCAGTGGGCACAAGCCGCTGCTCCCTTAGTGACAAGAACGCACAGGTGTAAAGGTCCAGTGGCCACACCCAGCTCCCTCTGCTGCTCTTCAGGTCACCACACAGAGGGGCTGTCTGTCTTCCTCCCTGGCACTGTGGCCCACTCCCCCTGTGAGGCGGAGGGTTGCAGTGGTGCTGGTGGGGACCCCACGGGAAGGCCAGCTGAGACACGAAGTACCTTTGGCGGGTCTGGAGGCTGCAATCCCGGTTCTCAGAGCACACTGGAAGGAGCTAAGCAGGGAGCAGAGCGGAGCTCCTGGGCGAGCTCTCTCCTTGATGGCCCTGTTTCTGAGCCCTAGAGAGAGCCTAGAGGAGCATGGGAGCCCATCAAGTAGGAGGAGGTGGAGGGGAGCCCAGGCTAGCTCCTTTCGGAATGCACTTCCAACAGAGCCTTTTCTTGTGGAGATGGTCTCACTATGCCTGGCTCACCTGGAATTCAGCAGACCTTGAACTTGTATCAATCCTCCTGCCTCAGTCTCTCAAGCTGTAGGGATCACAGGCATACATCACCATGCATGCCTTCGTTTTAGTTTTTATTATTGCTCATTAGATTGTTTCTTCTTTTTTGTTTTCTGAGACACGGTCTTACTGTGTAGCCCTGGCTGGCCTGGAACTCACTGTATAGACCAGGCTGCCCTTTTCTTTCTTACTTTCTTTTTTTCTGTTTTTTTTCTATGAATTTATTTATTTATCTTTATTTTATGTGCACTGGTATTTTGCCTGCATGTATATCTATGTGAGGGTGTCAGGTCTCCAGAACTGGAGTTACAGACAGCTGTGAGCTGCCATGTGGACGCTGGGAATTAAACCGAGGTCCTCTGAACGAGAAGCCGGTGCTCTTAACCATGGAGCCATCTCTCCAGCCCCTACTTACTATGTTTTGATACAGGGTCTCACTGTGTAATTCAGGCTGGGACTGACCCTGGGGCAGACAGTCCCCCGAGAGCAGCAATGGCAGGACTGTCCCCTGCACACTCTGGACCTGCCCTCCGTATTCCCTGCATGTCATATCTCAATCACAGTACACAGCCAGGTTGGCAGGATGGTGACTGCCAACCAGCCTAATGACCCAACTTCTACCCCGGAGACCCACATGGTAAGACCTCCATATGCACACCTGTGGCATGTGGACAGACACACACACACTATATGTGTGTGTGTTTTACATATAGAACATATATATAATATATATCAACTTTAAACAGGGCATAGTGACACATGCCTTTAATCACAGTATTTAGGAGGCAGAGGCAGGTGGATCTCTGTGAGTTCAAGGCCAGCCTGGTCTACAGAGTGAGTTCCAGGGCAGCCAGGGCTACACGGAGAAACACTTGAAAAACAAAAGCAAAAACACTTTAAAGAATATAAGTACAGGAGCTGGAGAGATGGCTCAGTGGCTAAAAGCACTGGCTGCTCTTCCAGAAAACCCAGGTTCTATTCCCAGCCCCCACAAGGCAGCACACAACTGTCTGAACTCCAGTCCCACAGGATCCACTACAAGCATGTACACAGGCATCCATTCAGGCAAAACATCATACACATAAAGTAATAAAAATAAATCTTTTTTTTTTCCAGGGGAGAGCTCGAATGCAGTCCACAAATCATGCAGCAGAGTTTTCCACATTTGGGGAAATGGCAGGGGTCAGCACATCAGGAATACTATGGATAAACCTTGCCCTGGAAAAACCACCTCTGTGATCATGGTATCTCCTCTGCCAGGTAAGCATATAAAAATAAATCTTTCCTTTTTATTCTTCTTTTAAAATTTAATTTATTTATGCATGTTTTTATGCATGAGTGCTTTGTCTACATGTCTGCCTGCAGGTCAGAAGAGGGCACCAGATCCCACTATAGATGGTTGTGAGTAACCATGTGGGTGCTGGGAATTGAATTCAGGACCTCTGGAAGAGCAGCCAGTGCTCTTAAGCCTGAGTCATCTCTCCAGCTCTGAGAATAAATTATATATAAAAAAAGAATATACATACAAAAAATCAAATATTACTAACTAAACCCCAGTGAAGCAGTTTGGGACCCAGCAGGACTTACTGTCCAGCCTATGCTGCCTGGGGACTCAATTCTCTATGGACTATCCTCACTCACAGAGCCAGGATCACCATAAAAGCCTGGTATCAACTGCCAGGATAACGGACAGCACAACTAAGCAGTCGCTGTTGTTGCTGGCTGGTATCACCACATGGCTCGGAGCAGTCGCTGGCTGTCCCTCTCTAGCTATGTCCCAGGTGGCTCAACATTCACTCTAAAGCCTGGTATAGTGGCACAGACCTTTCCTCCTAACACTTAGGAGGTTGAGGCAGGAGGATCACAAATATGAGAGTTCTCCTCAAGAAAACAAAAGATAGGCTGCAGAGACAGCTCAGCTGCTGCTCTTGTAGAGGACCTGGGTTCAGTCCCCAGCATCCACATCAGAACCACCTCTAACTCCAGTTACAGGGGATCCAACACCTGCTTCTGGCCTTGATGGGAATCAGGCAAACATGTGGTGCACATACAAATGCGTAGGCACGCATACATACACATAAAAACACAATTCAAACTTCAGGGGGCTGGGACAGATAGCTCAGTGGTTAAGAGCACTGGCTGCTTTTCCAGAGGACCCGGGTTTGATTCCCAATGCCCTGTTGTAGCTCCAGTCTCAGAGGTTCCCAAGCCTTCTTCTGGCCTCCACAGACATCAGGCACACAGGTACACAGACAGACATGTGGACAAACTCCCTGTGCAGCCAAGGCTGGCCCTGAAGTCACAGGCTTGCACACCACAGCGGTCCTTCCTCCTAGAACAGCCCCTGGCACAGAGCACTCAACACTGGACTGAGTGACTAATGTAGGCTCCTAACAACACAGCAGAATGACCTCCGCCTGTACTCCCCACCTAGACTGCTCAGGCCAGCTGGGCTTAACAGAGGGAATGCCTGGGAGTTCTGGAGGCTCGGGGAGGCTAAGGGCTCAGTGTGCTTGGAGCTGGGCGGTCCTGGGTTCAGGTGCTGCACCTGATGCTTACTTACTGGCTGTGTGACTGGTCAGGACTCCAACAGCACAGTATGCTTCCCACTTGGCAACAGGGAGCAGCAGGCCGGGGCAGGGTTGCTCCAGGCCTGGCTCACAGGGTGTTGGCTCATCCCAGGGGTGAGCAAGGACTGTAATAATCTGATTGGAGATAGCAGAGCTGCCTGCAGGAAGGAGCAGGAGCTGAGCCCTACAGCACTGTGGTTAGGCCACCAAGGAGTCACTGTCTGGTTTGGAGCCCCTGCTGAGCCACGCACTGCCTCTTGCCCCCGGGGCCCAGTTTCTTCATCTGTGGCCCTGAAAATGGCCACAGCAGAGGGCATGCTGGCTGAAGCCAGGCCTCCTTCCCACAGCAGGGCGGCACAGGATGAGACGGAGCAGTCTCTGAGGGGCTCAGAAAGAACACTCTCCACCTCAGAAGCGTCTCTTACCTCCCCCTCCCTTATAAGACAAGTTCTCACATAGCTTAGGCTGGCCTGGGACTTGCTGGTAGCTGAGGAGGACCTTCAACTCCTTGATCCTTCTGCCTCCACCTCCCACGTGCTGCATTTACAGACGTGTGCCTCCACACCTGGCCAACTGCTGTCACTCCCCCCGGTACTGGGGATTGAACCCAGGGCCTAACGCACTGCAACGCTAAACCGCATCATGGGTCTCTCCTGACACACACAAAGCCCGGTGTGGGGCTTCAGCGACGGCTCTGTGGTTAAGAGCACTGGCTGCTCTTCTAGACCTGGGCTCCGTTCCCAGCACCCACACAGTAGCTGACAGCTGTCTGTATCTGCAGTTCCAGGGCATCCGACACCCTCTTCTGAACTGTCAGGCACCAGGCACGCACGTGGGGCACAAACATACATGTAGCAAAAACACTCATATGCATAGACTAAAATAAATCTAAAAGAATTTTCAATTAAAAGAAAAGAAATAAGAAGCATGGTTCTCAGAGCTCTAGCAGCCTTATTGTGGTCAGGAGAACTGTCTGAATTAAAAGAAAAATACTGTCAGAAAGAGGAAGACAGAGCCACAGATCCCAGGTGCTACCAGGCAGCCACCAAACCACCTAGGGGTGTTTTCCGAGGGCTTACTGTCTAGCCAGCAGGAGGTTAAGATGGACTTGGGAGGGGTGAAACACCTGTGAGTCAGCTGTACCCGCAGCTTCTGTGCCTGCTGCCACCCCGGCAGAGCAAGCCCAGCTGCTGACAGAGCTGAAGCGCTGACTCGGGCGCCCTCTCCTGTCCGTTCCCAGTACTGTCAGCAACCAGGGCAAGGAGATCTGAGCCCGGGCTGTAAATCAACCAGCCCTACAAACGCAGTGGGAGGGGGTTGCTTGTTTTTGTACAATAGAGGTGGAGGCCAGACATTCAGGCAGGTTAGGCACTTAGCTACAGCCACCTCTGTTGTTTTGAGACCTTCTCATGTAGCCCAGGCTGACCTCAATCTCTTCATTCCCCTGCCTCCACTTTTCAAGTGTCCGCTGCGTGCCACCACGCCTATTTTCAGTTGTCTGAAAATAAAAACTGTTTATTTTCAGACAGGCCCACCGGCCAAGCTCGATCTTGAACTTTGAATCCTGCAGTCCAACCTCTTCAGTGGCTAGGACTGTAGGAGTGAGTGTACCTCCTAGCCAGACAGCAAGGGTTGGGGGAGGACATCAAAACGCACCGAGGCTCAGTGACGCCTGCTTTGTTCTTTTGAGGTGGGGTTTCACTCTGCTGGGGTTGGCCTTGAACTATCAGCAATTGTCCTGCCTCAAGCCTTCTGAGGGTTGGAATTATAGATGTGAGTCATATAACTCACATAACTGAAGGAAAACATTGTTTTTGTGTGAACAAAAACACTGGGGGGTGGTAGCATGGATAAAATTAAAAAATCACTTCTAAAATACAATCAATGAAGCACACGCTTTTAATTCCAGCACTTGGGAGGCAGATGCAGGCGGATCTCTGAGTTAGAGGCCAGTCTGGTCTACAGAGTGAGTTCTAGAACAGCTAGGGCTACACAGAGAAACCAAACCCTGTCTGAAAAAACAAAAAAACAAACAAAAAAATTAATGCTACCCCTTCTAATTGCTTTTTTAAAAAATATCCACAATATAGCCATATATTATGTTACCAAAACACCTAACCAGTAATTATGATGAATGCACACGCGTGCACACATGCTCTCACACACACAGATACAGGAAAATGCTCTCAGTTGTTTCCTCTCAGGAGAGCATCTTGAATGTCTGGAGGTCACCAGCAACAGCCTGGCTGCCACACGCTGGAGCTGATATGACACTCTCAAGACTATAAATAGACCTGGGGAAGTGACTTTCTCTGGAGACCATTAAAAATAAAAATGCCAGTGCCTCCCCAGATCGGCCATGCCAGGACACATAGCAGCACCCGAGGCATCCCAGGCAAGCACCCCACAAGGTCACATTGTTCCTACAGGTCTCCTACCTGTTGCTCAGCCAACCTCTGGCAGCTGTATTTAATCCGGTGTTTGCCTGTGCCCCCTTCTTTCTTGGAGACAGGGTCTCACCACAGAGCCCTGGACGGCCTGGATATGCAGATCCACCCGCCTCTGCCTGTGTGCTGGGATTAAAGATGCGCACACAGTACCCCCAGGCCTGTTCTAGTGTGTGTAGCTGGGGGTAGGGCCCAGTCCCTTGTGCATGCTAAGCAAGCACCCAACCACTGGGCTATACCAGCACTAGCCTTTCTTCTCTTTTTCTTTTCTTTCTTTCTTTTTTTTTTTCCCCCCAAGACAGGGTTTCTCTGTGTATCTTTGGAGCCTGCCTTGGATCTCTCTCTGTAGACCAGGCTGGCCTCGAACTCACAGAGATCCGCCTGGCTCTGCCTCCCGAGTGCTGGGTTTAAAGACATGCACCACCATTGCCAGGCTTTTTTTTCCCCCTATATATATATATATTTTTTTAATTAAGATATCAAGGGGTTGGGGATTTAGCTCAGTGGCCTAGCAAGCGTAAAGCCCTGGGTTTGGTCCTCAGCTTTGGGGGGGGGGTATCAAGTAGCCCAGGCTGGCCTTAAATTCCTGAGCCCCCTGCCTCCACCTCCTAGATGGTGGGACTACCAGGTATGAGCCACCCCACCTGGCTCTCTTCCTTTGGTTTGAGATAGGATCTCACAGTGTAGCCAGGATTGCCTGGAACTTGAGATCCTGCTGCCTGACTCCACATGTGCTGGGATTACAGGCAAGTCCACCACGCCTGGCTAGCTCTAGCCCTCCAACCCACTGGAGCTGTCATTCCTAGATGTTCCATTTGGTTTCATCTCCCAATTTCCTGGCAACTTTCAATTTCACTTGTGTTTATTACTCCTCTCTTTTAGCCTTTTAATGCACACACCTTGGTATTTTGTTTTTTTGAGACAAAAGTCTCATGTAGCCCAGGTTGGCTTCAAACTCAAAATATAGCCAAGGATGACCTTCAGCTTCTGTGGTTTTTTGTTGTTGCTGTTTTTTTGTTTTTTTGTTTGTTTGTTTTGGTTTTGGTTTTTTTGAGACAGGGTTTCTCTGTGTAGCTTGGTGCCTTTCCTAGAACTCGCTTTGTAGACCAGGCTGGCCTCGAATTCAGAGATCCGCCTGCCTCTGCCTCCCGAGTGCTGGGATTGAAGCCACCACTGCCCAGCTGACCTTCAGCTTCTGATTTCGCTGCCTCCACCTCCATGAGTGCTGGGTTAAACAGTGTGTAACCACACCCTCTATGCAGTGCTCTCTATCAGAAGAACCTCCCAGCAGACCCCAGCCAGGCCACAGACCGGAGAAACAAAAGGACAGGTATGGTGGCAGATGCCTGTATCTTAGCACCCTGGAGGCTGAGGCAGGAAACTCACATGAGTTTGATGCCAGCCGGACCTACAGTGTGTATGTTTCAACGCTCCCCTCCCCCCCAAACCAAAAACCCTCTCCAGAGCTGGAGCTGGCCCTGAGGTTAAGAACATTTCCTGCTCTTTTAGAAGACCTGTGGGGTTCCCAGCACCTGTTAGGCAGCTCACAACCACCTGTACCCCTGCTCCAGGGAGCTGACTCTCTCTTCTGGTCTCCTAGGTCACCATAACATGTGTGGCATTCACAGACAGACACACACACATAAATAAAAACGTATCTTTCTTTTCATTAATTTAAAGGAGTCAATGGTTGCAAATGTAAGTCACCTGGCCTGGCTTTGAGTGTCTTTTGCTCCCAGAATTCTAGCAGGAGTTTAATCCCAGAGCTCTGTGAGTGGTTAGGAGAGTGGAGACTTCATCAGACAGTGAAGACTTCAGGTCCTAAGATCACCATGATGGGATCCAAGGGCTGAATCCCAGCGGATTACAGGGCAGAGCCACAGACACAGTGACGCCCTAGGACACGACTAGAAAGGAGGCCGTCAAAAGGGCCAAGCAGATGCAAATGCTGCCCAGACTCTAAGAACCCTCTTGTCTTTATATCCCTAGTCTGCCTCAAGTATTTGGTTACAGTAATGAAAATACAATTAGTACAAATGTGGGTATCTTTGAAGGCCTGCGACCTTGCTTACTGCATGAGGCAAACTGGAAAAGTGAGCAGTACACGGGAAAGGAAGCACAAATGATCTGGGGTTTCCTTCCTGCCAAAGTCACCCCAGCTTCCCTGGAAGCATCTGTACACACTTTGAGATGGGGACTGGGCATGAGAGCTCCTTTACCTGGCACTGTGGCACACAGCTAAAATCCTAGCTTCTGAGAGGCCTTTGAAGCAAGAGGATGGCCACAAGTTCCAGGCTGGCCTGGGCTACTGTACAAGTTCCTGTCTTCAAAAGCCTAAAAAGAACAAAAGAAAGAGTTCTGCCTTCATTGCACAGTGCCTCAAGGAACTGGACAGGATGTGAGGCCGTCTCTTCCTCCTAGGAGTGCGGCCTGCTGGGGACAGCGGGACCTACAGGGCTGGCTTCCCCATCATGACTGTTGGGCTCCCAAGGGCTGCTCCCCTGAACTCTCAGCTGTAGCAGCCACAGCGGCCTTCCCAGCTGCGTGGATCAGAGGACGCAGGCAGCCAGGTGTGGTGACACACACCTGTAGTGGGAAATCCAGCAGTCATTGTATCTTGGGTAAACATTACAATGAAACAGTTGGGAAACCTTGAAGAAATCATGGTGGAAAACAGTGACTGTTCTCTGTTATCTATAGAGCTGTTTTTCTGAGAAAACTTTACAGCCTTTGTGTGACTTCAGTCACAGGACGGTCCTGGCAGACCTGGAAGGTCTTGCATTATTGAGTACCGCAAACAGTGCACACTAAGGACTGAAGTTGCAGAGGTGAGATGTCTTAAACATACAGATTAGATCAGGGGCTTTGGTATGAGGAACTCGTTCTACCCAAAAAAACACCTTTTGTGTAACAGTCAATAAATCCGCTTCTGTAGGGCTGTTGGAGGTTCAGTCCGTTGGGGCTGGACCTCCCTCCCAGCTGCCTCTGAGGCCTGATTTCATCCTGAAGGGACCCGCTTTCTTTGGTTATCCTGAGTGACTGAGAACACTGACACACACATATAATCCCAGCCTGAGGAGGCAGAGGCAGGGAGATCTATGAGTTCAAGCCTAGCCGAGTCCACAAGAGTTCCATGCCAGCCAGGGCTACATAGTGAGACCCTGTCTTGTTAGGTTGTTTTTCGAGACAGGGTTTCTCTGTGTAGCCCTGGCAAGCATGGAACTTGGTCTGTAGACCAGGCTAGCCTCAAACTCAGAGATCCACCTGCCTGTGCCTCCCGAGTGCTGGGGTTAAAGGCGTGCACCACCCTGTCTCAAAAGAAAACAATGTACAACAGATACAAGGGCAAGCCCAGCCTGCTGAGCGCTAAGAACCTCAGGTGGGCGCAGCAGGGGTGAGAGAGGCCTGACCCGGAGAACTGACTGGGAATTCTGACCACAGCCGCAGGCACTTAGTGGTGAGAAGACCGGAAGAGTGCAATGCAAGAAAGCAGGATCCTAGCAGGTGGGGCTCTCCACGCTCAGGACCACCACAGTGGAGTGGAGAGTTCTCTCTGCCTGTCTGCCATCTGCCCTCTCCTACCTGACTCCTGCCAGCTCTACCTCAAACAAGTTTTCAGACCAGTCAGCACTGAGAGGAAAGGAAGGTTCTTCTCACGACTGACACGATGACAATAGTGGAGGGACAGACAGACACCAAGAACGTGTCCACACACGCACATACCCCCAAAGTATGGCGTGCCCCAAACCTTCCCTAGATAGATATGGACACACCGTGCTTTGTTGGCAATGGTTTCAAACCTGGGACAAACGGCTGAGGAGCCTACTTAACATATCAAAGCGGATGCTGGCCACCAGGTTCTCCCGGATCCTTCAGTCCCTGCCTGTTACAGGGCCCTTTCCGGCTGGCAGACCGCTGAACTCTACCCTGAACTTCTCCAGCCCAGGGCTGGGCTGTCCTTCTCCTGCTAACCTTCCTTACATGACCCAGCCTGGTTCCCCGCCCTTTCATCTACTCTTTTGGGCCTCCTGGCTGACGCACGGGTCCCCCTCTCCCCAC
Organism: Peromyscus maniculatus bairdii; assembly: GCF_049852395.1. NCBI lineage: Eukaryota > Metazoa > Chordata > Mammalia > Rodentia > Cricetidae > Peromyscus > Peromyscus maniculatus. The sequence goes on along the minus strand of NC_134852.1, from coordinate 29,807,842 downwards.
ACGGCTCAGGGTCGTGTCCACTCTGGACTCTCCCAGGTGTCCCTGCCTCTGGCCATGCTCTCCCACACAGCTCTAACAAACTTTCTCCTCCACCATACCTAGGAGCAGTCACGTCCTTTCCTTTTTATTTCTTTTTTTTCATTCAGCAGGGTCCCTGCCTTTTAAAGACACAGGACTCAAATTCAACTGGGGAAAGTTCCAGACTGCAGGACCCCATACTGGACCACTGGGGCCCAATATCAATGTCATGAACAAGGACAGGCAGAGATAATGGTGGAGAGCAGTCAATAGACCCTCAAGTAGCCAAGGCTGGCCTCAAACGAGCGATTGAATTCCAGGTGACCTTGAACTCCTGAACCTCTCCTGCTCCCACCCCCAAGGCTGCCATGATAGGATGCGTTGGTCACCAGGCCTGGCTCCACCCTCACCCGTACTACAAAGTGCTCTAGCACTGCGGTACCTCTCCAGCTGGTTCTTTCTTTTTTCACTCATTACTTTGAAACGGTCTCAAAAGATGTGGGATACCAAGCTGGACTATGGAAGCTGTCTCCTCCCTGCATCCACCCTCAGCCAGTAATTACCAAAGTTCTGTTAAAACACAACTCAGGACTGCCCTGGGGAACTTCTGCTAACAACTGCTGGAGGAAGGGAGACATATTCTCCACTGAGAGGGTGCCCACGGCCAGGCAAAGGTAACCCTCACCCATGCACAGTCAAGCAACTCCACAGATTTAAAAAATAATAAGGAGGCAGGCAGCTCTGCGGGACTTTGAGGCCAGCATGGTCTACAAAGCCAGTTCCAGACCAGCCAGGGCGGCACTGTGAGACACTGTCATGAAATTAGAAAGAGGGCTAGTTGGGAAGAGGAGGGGTCAGTGGGAGTAGGGCAAGGGAGGTTAGCAGGTGAACACAAAATATACGTGTGCATGAAATTATCAAAATCATACAATAAAACAAATTTATAACACTTAAGACGGTGTGGGTGGCATGTGCCTGTGAACCTGGCACTTGGCAGTGGAGACAGTTCAGAAGTTTGGAGTCATCCTCTAGGTCATGCCAAATTTGAGGCCAGCCTGGGCTACATGAGACTCAGTCACAAGAAATTAATAAACTGTAACTTGAGGCTGAGGTGTAGCTCAGTGGTACAGTTCTTACCTACCTCACACAAGGCCGTGTGTTCCATCCATACTCACTGGTACACACTCGCACACTCACCACACTCACCACACTCGGATTCTGTCCCTCTCAGGGATCAGAGCCTTCTAACAAGCGCTGCCCCTCAGCAGTCAGGCCCTGCATGCTCCATCTCTCCCCCATGGCCACTGCTTTCCTCCATCAAATGTGCCAGACACAATGAGACCCCAAGCCTTCAAGCTGAGGTGCTCTTCCCTCTCCTCCAGGCTGCGATCAACCCAAGCCTTCTTCCAAAAAATACTTCTGGTCTGGACCCTGATTAGTTGTCTCCCACGGCAGTTACTGCTACCTCACAGACTCTACATTTCAGTTTTGATTTTTGAGACAGGGCTTTATGTTACAGCCTAGACTAGCTGGAACTCACTATGTAGCCCAAGTTGGCCTTAAACTCACGGTACTTCTCCTGCCTCAGCCTCCCAAGTGCTGAATTATAGGTATGTGTACCCATGCCTGGCTAGACTTCCTATTTAAGGTCCTGATGCTGGTGGTTACCTGGATTCCCCCACAGGAATGGATGATCCCCAGAGATCCGGATTTCTTTTCTTTCTTTGTTTTTCGAGACAGAGTTTCTATGTTGCCCTGGCTAGCCTCTGCGTCCTGAGTGCTGGGATTAGAGGTGTGCACCAGCACTGCCCAGTGAGACCTGGATTTCTTTCTGTCTCCATACTCCCACAGTAATACAGCACTGCATGCAGTATGGATGCACAGAAGGCATACATGAAGTGGGAAAACAGACGCCACAGCACAGTAACTGCTGAGGATTCAGTGCAGTAAGGGCTGGAAGAATACAATGCCCCAGAATACAGTAACTGCTACTGTTTCATAGTATCCCCTGCACAGAACTGGAAACAGAGGCCCAGAGGGATTAAGTGATCTGCCCAAAGTTAGCAGCTTAAGGGGTGGGACCAAGCTGTTCTCTAAACTACAAAGCTAAGACCAGTCCCAGTGCTGCGAAGAGAAGCAGGAAGCAGAGCAAGTCCAGGAGTCCAGAGTCCACATCTAGGCTCTGGCACAAGCCTCCATGGTGATGGGAGTGTGACCACGGATCGTGACCGAAGCAAATCATTCCTGCCCCCGAGGCCTCACTTTTTTCTTCTGTAAACTTCAAGCGTGACCCCAGTTTGTGTCTTGGGAACCTTGGAACTCACAATGTGAGGACAGCTCCTAACTTGAAATGTTCTCCTGCCTTTACCTCCAAAGTGCAGAGATTACAAGCATATAATACCAGCTGTTTCTTTTGTTGTTGTTGTTGTTGTAGCCCAGGCTGAACTCACTAGGGTATCTGAAGCTGGTCCTGACCTCCTGTGCCTACCGCCTCAACCTCCCAAATCCTGGGATATGAATTTGCACCACCCACTCCTGGCTTCAAAATCCAACACTTTTTCCATTGTAAGATCTGCAGCCCAGGCAGAAACTTCAAACACCAAAAGGACCGAGAACTTCCAAATACACAGGGGAAGTAAAAAAGAAAAGGCTCCCCTTAGTTATCTGGCCTTTGTATGTGTTCCTTCCCTTGGAGCCAACGCTGTCCCTGTCCCTCGGTGGTCTGGTGAGAGTCTCCTCACTCCTAAGATCCCACCCACCTGCCAGGGAGTACTCTCTGTACTCTATACCAGGTCAGGTGTCTAGTGGGCTCTGCCATCCCATCTAGATTGTCACAGCCCGGGTCCTCGGTTGATGGACAGGTACTGGCATAGACCCTATTATTTCATAAGCAGGGTCAGCTCAGGCTTCGCACATAACAGACGCTCATCATCTATAAGCTACACGGGGCAATGGATGAACGGTAGTTCCCTACTCAGCGAGTTACAAAGCCTGTCTCCACAGAGACAGCCTTTTCAGGAGCTTATATTTGGTGCGTCTAGGATGCCAGTGAGGTCTCTGCTCAGGAGGCTCCCTTGGCTCACCCGCTTGCTCTGAACTCCAGACTGCCCACGGTCCCTGACGGTTCTGAGATATCGCTGCCATATTAGGACCGTATCTGCCAGTGCCTAGCCAAGAGGCCTGCACGGTGCGGCTACCGAACAAATGGACGGGTATGAGGAAACTCATAATCACACGGTTGGATGTCCACTCTGGGTTCATCCTTTTGCCAGGTCGCAGGACTCCCCAGGACCCCAGATTCCACCACCATCACCATCACGCCCCTTACGCAGGCCCAGAGGAAAGCCAAGCCGTAAGCACCGTGCTCTAAACCCAGGATGATATGCAAGCACCCACAGGGCGGCAGGGAAACTGAGGAACAGGATGGCGTTTACAGAGTCAAGTCTCTCTAAGGCAAGGAGATTCTTATCAGTCCCGCCCCTAACCACTGACAGGTAGGCCCCACCCTAATGGCTCTCATCCCTCATCCTATTGGCTCTCCTAGACGTCAACCGCCACAAGCCCTCTTCCCTATTGGCTTGCATTCCAAACTCGCGCGGTGACGCCCCTGACCGCACGCCCTTCCTCGCTATTGGAGAGGGAACACGCCCCTCTAGCAGAAGCCCTTCCCATTGGTTACAGGGTTTTGCCGGTTCGTGCCGGGATTGGTCAGGCCCAGAAGCCCCTCCCCCTGAGCAACCACCTGAGGGGTCGAGAATGGAAGGGCTAGGGACGCTGGCTAGGGCTCGGGCGGGGCGAGACTCACGCTGGGCCGGGGGCAGGCAGATGTAGGTCTTGAAGAACTCGCTGCGGCGGGCGGCCTCCTTGATGCGGTTGGCCAGCGGCTTGCTGACCTGCCGGATGCCCAGGTAGAGCAGCTTCGCCATGGGGAACGCGCCCACCACCATCTTGGCGGCCGCCCTGGGCACGCGCAACCTGGCCGACTGGGCGGGGCGCCGCTGACCTCGCCGTTCCTCGCCCGCCCGCCCACCCGACCGCCGGGGGGGGGGGCGTGCGTGCGTGCGTGCGTGCCCACGTAAGGAGGGACTTGCGCGTAGGCACGCTGGCGGCGGGGGTGGGGTGACGTCACCGCGTCGACGCCTCGGCGTCCGTTCCTTGAGTATGCAAATGCGCGGCGGAAGTGAGGCGTCAGAGGGCGGGGCCGTTAAACGGCCGCTCGTGGGAGCGTGGCCCGAGGCCCAGTCCCGACGTGCTGGCGTCACCACGCTCTTGCGTGATGTCACGCACGGGATCGGCTTCCCTGCCCATAGGAGGCGGCGTGCGTCCCGCGCGCAGCGTCCTCCGCGGGCTGGCGCTCCCCGGGGGGCGGGCAGACTCACCGCGCAGTCACACGGGCCGCTGTACTCACTCTCTGAAGCTGGAGGAGTGACTCAGACCCTCAGGAAATCAGTTCTGTTTTTTTTTAATTATTTTTTTTCCTATTTTTTAAAAAGCAGGGTCTCGGGGGCTGGAGAGAGTCGGCTCAGTGCGTAAGAGCACGGGCTGCTCCTCCAGAGGACCTGGGTTCGATGCCCAGCACCCACCTGTCCGTCACTCCTGTTCCAGGGCTTCTGACACCCTCACGCAGACATACATGCAGGCAAGACACCAGTGAAAATAAAGTAAATTATTTTAAAAATTATTTTTTTTTTAAAAAGAAGCTGCGTCTCAGATCGCCCAGCCTGGCTCTGAACTCACTGTGTAGCCAGGGCTGGCCATGGAACTCCTGATCCTTCTTTGTCTTGCCTCTGAATTTTTTTTTTCCCCCCGTGATTGAGGATGGACCCCAAGACATTTCCCATGCTAGGCCCCTGGCTCCAACACTGAGCAGGACTCCAGATCCTCACTGGGGGGATTCTAGGCAAGGACTGCTGAGCCATACCTCAAACCTGTCACCGGGTGGCTCTGGGCAAGGTGAGTTGTATCCTCAGCTTTCTGTGTGAACCCTGAGTTTCACCCTCACACAGGAAGTGACGCATGTGCAGATGTTGGGATCGTGCGAGCCCCACAGAAGAAGCCCTCACTGCCATGTGTGTATTAGTGGTATTCTCTAACTCCAGCCTAAATGTGCTCTGTAGCTAATCCATCCTTTTCCCAAGTGACTAACCGGAAAGACCGGGGCCGTAAGGACGGGTGACCCACGGCCATTGGTTCTGAAGCAGCCCCACTTCCTCCCGTGGAGGGTAGGCATCCCCAGGGAGCTGGCTCAGGAAGGAACTTTAAGGACATGTCCCAGACTGTCCTCCCTTACCCAGCAGGGAGCAAAATCATATAAACAAAGTCAGGACTGAGCTGAGAGAAATTCCTGGAGGGTGGCGTGAGGATGGGTAGCTGGGGACAGGAAGGGACAGGAAGGCATAGGAGCAGACGGGTGGTGTCTAGCAAGAGGGGACACATAGCGGGGGTGGGGTGGGGGGGTGGGGACCCTGGATCTCTCCCTGAGTGTCTTTGGTCAACTTCCCACACCAGGGGACCAACACTTTATATCGACAGCGGCTGGGCCTGGGTCACCACCCATTGTCATCTGTTTTGATGACAGGAGGCTGAGGCAGGAGGATGGAATGTTCTAGGTCAGCCTGGACTACATAATTAATTCAGGGTCAGGCTGGGCAACTCAGTGAGCCCTAACTCAAAATAAAACGTACAAAAATAAAATAAGATCTACGTCAAAGAGGCTAGGGTGTAGCTGTATTCAGTGAAGTACTCGTCTAGCTTTTGCAAGACCCTGGGTTTGATGCCCACTACTGGACAGAAAGGGTGTACTTTTCAGGGTTCTCTAGAGTCACAGAACTTATGGAATGAATATATATATATATATATATATATATGAATTTATTGGAATGGACTACAGGCTGCAGTCCAGCAATGGCTAGTATGGATGGAAAGTCCAGGAATCTAGTAGCTGCTCAGTCCCACAGGCAGGGTGGGTGTCTCAGCTGGTCTGCTGGGACCCTGAAGAGGGAACAGTTGTGCTGCTGAGGCAAGGGCAAACCCTTCTTCTTCCATTGTCCTTACATAGGCTTCCAGTAGAAGGTGTGGCCCAGATAAAGGTCTGGATTGAAGGCCTGTGTCTTCCAGCCTCAAGGTCTGGCTGGATCAAAGCCTTGTTGTCTGCTTGCCTCAAGATCCGAATCACAAGTGTGCCCTCCATTTCTGGATTCTAGTTCATTCCAGTTAAAGGCAAGTTGACAACTGAGAATAGCCAAGACAAGGGGAGACCATGTATGACCCAAATGTCTAAATGATGAAGAATGTCCAGAATCTTGAAAAACAACTCTTCCAGAATCCCTTCTGAAAATGTGCGGTTGGATGAGGTCCACCATCTGCTTTGGACAGCATCTTCCCATTTATTTTCATTTTGAATTATGTGTGTTTGTGTGTTCCTGTGTGTGGAGTGTGTGCGCATGAGTACAGTGCCCCTGGAGGACAGAAGAGGGCATTGGAACCCCTGGAGCTGGAATTAGAGGTGTGTGAGCCACCTGAAGTGGCCCCGGGAATGGAATTGGGGTCCTCTGAGAGAGCAATACATTAACCACTGAGCCATCTCTCCAGAGCCCCCTCTTCCCATTCTACAGACTTGCCAACTGAGGCCCAAGCTTCCATGGGTAATCAGGGTGGTGACACTGGGGTTTCTTTAGTCCCAGCCCAGGGTCATCTTTTGTTTCATTTTTTGTCTTTTGAGACAGGGTTTCTCTTGGCTGTCCTGGATCTCACTCTGTAGCCCAGGCTGGCCTCAAACTCAGAGACCACCAGCCTCTGCCTCCCGGGTGCAGGGATTAAAGGCGTGGGCCTGGGGAGTTCTGGGAACACAAGTCTGCACCCCATGCAGAGACACCTCCATCTCCTGCCCAGACGGGTGCTTCCTGAGTCCATCACCCTCCACTCCTCTCCCCTCGTCAGGCCTCCTCTTCCGTTCTCTGAAGGGTTCTCTGGGACTTCTGGGATGGGGATGCGTGTGTGTGTGTGTGTGTGTGTGTGTGTGTGTGTCTCTGTGTGTCTGTGATGTATGTGTGTCTGTGTGTCTGTGATGGATGTGTGTGTGTGATGTGTGTGTCTGTGTGTCTGATGTATGTATGTGTGTGTGTGTCTGTGATGTATGTGTGTGTGTGTCTGTGATGTATGTGTGTGTGTCTGTGTCTGTGATGTATGTGTGTGTCTGTGATGTATGTGTGTGTGTCTGTCTGTGATGTATGTGTGTGTCTGTGATATATGTGTGTGTCTGTGATATATGTGTGTGTCTGTGATGTATGTGTGTGTGATGTGTGTGTGTGTCTGTGATGTGTGTGTGTGTCTGTGATGTATGTGTGTGTGTCTGATGTATGTGTGTGTGTGTGATGTATGTGTGTGTGTGTCTGTGATGTATGTGTGTCTGTGTCTGTGATGTATGTGTGTGTGTGTCTGTGATGTATGTGTGTCTGTGTCTGTGATGTATGTGTGTGTGTCTGTGTCTATGATGTATGTGTGTGTGTCTGTGTCTGTGATGTATGTGTGTGTGTCTGTGATGTATGTGTGTGTGTGTCTGTGATGTATGTGTGTGTGTTTGTGTGTCTGTGATGTGTCTGTGTGTGTGATCTTCCCATCTCAGGGGCCTGTTTATACATCATGGGGAGAGGCGTCTCCTGGGGGCGGGGCATGCTGGTCAGAGCTGGGCACTTCCTTTCCCCCTCCTGATTGGTGAAGGAACCGTCACAGCCATCTGGATGACCCATTAAGCTACAAAGAGGAAGGGACACCATAAGCTAAGTCAGACAGCCCTGGCCACCCTGGGGCGTGGGAATAGACACAGATAGGGGAGGAACAGGGAGCCCAGGGTGGCCCCGGCACTGACTCACCGTAAGACCTCTTGAGTGACTGTCCCGGTCTGGTTCCCAGAGGCCCTTTCCGCCCAGGCCCTTTGGGCACCCTTTTCCCAGAATGGTCCAGGGGCTCAAGTTACACAATCCTTCAGGCCCTTGAGTTTCTTCCACAAAGTCCTCCTTTAGGAAATAAATCCTAAAAACTGGTTGGTCTCAGTGGCGTGGTGGTGCACACTTTTAATCCCAGCACGAAGAAGAAGAGGAGGGATCTGAGTTCTAGGCCAGTCTGTTCTACATAGCAAGTTCCAGGCCAGCCAGAGTTACACAGTGAGATTTGTCTTAAACACACACACACACACACACACACACACACACACACACAATTGAAAAAAAAAAAAAAAACCACAAAAAAACCCAACCTGGTCCTGGTGGTGAAGACCCATAATCCCAGCTATTCAAGAAACCGAGGCAGGAGGATCACATGCTCAAGGCCTGTATGGACTACAGAGGGAGTTCAGAACCAGCCTGGGCTCAGCTAGAAAACACTTGATGGCAGAGGTCCTAGTCCCAAATAAATACGGGAGGGGGAGGGGCCAGCAAGATGGCTGAGCAGGTAAAGGCTGCCATCCAAGCATGGCAACCTGAGTGTGATTGCCTGGGTCCCACATGGTGGAAGGAGAGAACCGACTCCTAAGTTGTCCACAAGAGTGAGGTGGCAGGACCCCCACCCCACATAAGAAATAAATGTAATTAAAGTTGTTGTCTTGCTTGTCAATACTAAACCACTCAAGAGCAGGCTCTGGTTGTCACAGGCCAGGCATGGTCTCTGAGGCCAACGGAGTGGGTGGGTGGATAGGTGGGTGGGTGGGTGGATAGGTGGGTGGGTGGGTGGATAGGTGGGTGGGTGGGTGGATAGGTGGGTGGGTGGGTGGATAGATGGGTGGTGGGTGGATAGGTGGGTGGGTGGGTGGATAGGTGGGTGGGTGGGTGGATAGGTGGGTGGGTGGGTGGATAGGTGGGTGGGTGGGTGGGTGGATAGATGGGTGGTGGGTGGATAGGTGGGTGGATAGGTGGGTGGGTGGGTGGATGGGTGGGTGGGTGGGTGGGTGGGTGGGTGGAAGATGGGTGGGTGGATAGGTGGGTGGGTGGGTGGATAGGTGGGTGGGTGGATGCTCTTCTTGTCCTGAGCCTCCTTCTAAGCCAGTCCTGCCTACTACTCCAGGCAGTCTGCCTGGATTGGCCCTCATCTGCTTCTGACATTCCTCATCCTCCTGCACCATCCCAGACTGAGAGGATGCTGTGTAGAATCTCAGAAACTCCTGCACAGCAATTCACTCCTGTAAGCCTAGCACTTAGGAAGCTGAGGAAGGAGGACCATGAGCTCAAAGCCAGACTGTGATTAAATAACCATACTCTTTTTTTCCCAAAACACAAAGAATTGCTGTCACCAGCATGAATTCTAGGCAGGGGCTCTACCTCTGAACCACACCCCAGCCCCTCACTGGAGGATTCTAGACAGGAGCTCTACCACTGAGCCACACCCCAGCCCCTCACTGGGGGATTCTAAGCAGAGGCTCTAACACTGAGCCACACCCCAGCCCCTCACTGGGGGATTCTAGGCAGGGGCTCTACCACTGAGCCACACCCCAGCCCCTCACTGGGGGATTCTAGGCAGAGGCTCTACCACTGAGCCACACCCCCAGCCCCTCACTGGGGGATTCTAGGCAGGGGCTCTACCACTGAGCCACACCCCAGCCCCTCACTGGGGGATTCTAGGCAGGGGCTCTACCACTGAGCCACACCCCCAGCCCCTGGCCAGGGATTTTAGCTAGACACTTACTGCTGGACTATATTCCCTGGCTTTGTTGTGCTTAGTATTTTGAGACAGGGTCTCACTTTGTGGTCCAAGTAGGTCTTGAACTTCCAAATCCTCCTTCCTCGACCTCCCAAGCAGCTGGGATTATAAGCCTGTGCCATTAGGCCAAGCTCTTCTGTCTTTATCTGTTAGAAACAGTTAATTATCACCTCGTCCTGAACTCTCCATGGCTGACTTCCCTCCTGGGAGCCCACTGATGACAGACTCCCTCCATCAGGCCCTGCCAGTTAAAGTGAACGTTGGGGATCACGGTGGGAGACATCTGAGAAAGACACAAAAACCTCATTTTTTCTTCTTGTATTACGAATATTCACACGGCCATATTTACAGACATTCGCACACAGCAGAGAGGGGCAAGGCGTGAGATTGGGGCTCACTGCGCCGGCGGCAGCAGCACCTTCAGCGGCACCTGGTCCCCTTGGGCGGTCGGAGGCACGGCCCAGACAGCCCCGGAGGCCTTGCTGGTGGTGCTCCTCTTGGAGGTCAAGGGTGTCTCCAGGGTGAGGGAAGCGTTGGCCATCTCCTGGGGCTTGTCGCTGGCCAGGAAGCGCAGGAGGTTGTGTAGGGCCTTGGCCACGTCACTGCGGGCTCCCTCGTTGACCAGGCAGTAGAGGATGGGGTCGGCCACGCAATTGAGGCTGGTGAAAGCCAGGGAGCTGTGGTAGGCGGAGAAGACTCGCTCCTCGAAGCCGCAGTCCCAGGGCCGGCCCAGATAGACGGCGCTCCGAGACAGCAGGAGGGCATGGTAGGGTGCAAAGCACACCAGCACTATGGCGATGAGGCTCAGGGCCAGGCGCTTGATCTTGACCTTCTCCTGGCGCTCCGTGGACACACTGCTCTGCACGGCCCGGAGGATGCCGCGGTAGCACAACAGCATGAGTGCCCAGGGGAAGAGGAAGCCCACGAAGACGCGGTACAGATTCATCCAGGCCACCCAGCTCTCCATGGGGAACTTCTCGAAGCAGAAGGTGTGGTTGTAGCGGTCTCGAAAGAGCTCGTCGTGGAAGAGTGGTGCAGAGTTGGCGCCCAGCTCCGTGGCCCAGACCACAGAGCTCACAGCCACGGCTGTCTTGACCCGGCGCAGGCGCACGAAGCGCAGCGGATGGGCCACGGCCAGGTAGCGGTCCACGGAGATGCAGCACAGGAAGGCGATGCTGATGTAGATGTTGCTGTAGAAGATGAAGCCGAAGAGCTTGCAGGAGCCGGGCCCGTGGATCCAGTTGTCGTGGTGGAGGAAGTAGTCGACCCACAGCGGCAGCGTGCAGATGTACAGCAGGTCGGCGATGCTCAGGTTCATCAGGTAGACGCCCAGCTCATTGCGCTGGCGCACCTGGCGGTAGGCCGCCCACAAGGCCAGGCAGTTGGTGGGCAGTCCCACCCCGATGACGAAGATGTAGAGGGATGGCGGGAAGAGGTGGTCCACTCGAGAGTCCACGTGGCAGCCCTCCCACGTGCGGTTGCCCATCCTGGGCGCTGGGGCTTCCTAGGCTCTTCCCCTGGCCCGCTGGGGCTACAGGGCCACGGGGGGCGGGAGGCCATCGGGCCCCCTGAGCCCCCTCTTTGGAGGCTCAGGGGAACATCATAGGAGATGGTTCACGAGGACAGAGGTCTGGGTTTGCTTTGTGGCAGGCCAAGGAGAACTTGGGAGGAAGAGCGTCAAGGAAGGATGGAGATAAGAGGTGGGACTAACGTCAACAGGAGTGTCTGAGCAAGCAATCAGAATAGGAATATCTGATATTCCTATAAAGACGGGGGCACAGGAAAAAAAAAAAAAAACAGACGAAGGCGGTGTTTATGCAGGAGATGAGGGCACCAAAGGTGTCGTGCTTATTGGGGTCTTAGGGAGTAAGCATGGACGCGATGACAGACCAACGGGATGGGATAGTCTCGAAGACTCAAGAAATAACCCAGGAGAGCATTGAGTTGGGAAGACGCAACTTTGGAGTGCTGGCATCTGCCAGGACCCCAGCAGGAAATATTGAACTATGTAAAGTCATCAAAATGTCCTCGGGGGCTGGACCAAGAGGAAGGGCTTGCCGGGGCTGGGGACTGTGGGAAGGGATGCTAGGAAACGGGGAGGTGAGTGAGCGGTGGAGCACGGGAGGATTGTGGGTAGAAGGAGAACTCTGAAGCGGGCACCGGGAAACTCAGAGTTGATCCTGGTGGGGCCCAAGGGGTGGAGATGAAGTTGTCCGGTTCACGACCACACTGAGAGCTGAGCTGGGTAGGTCTGTGGGGAGAGAAAACGGGCGTGAGGCGGCGTGGGCATCTATCCTGGCCTCCCCCATACCTTCCCATTAGTCCCATGGAAGAGAAAGGGATCACCCCAGCAAAACGCGAGGAACAGATTCCTAAGAGCATGTTATGGAGGGGGCTGGACACTAGAGGGGCTTCCCAAATGCATATTAAAGACCCAACATGCTGAGCATGTCGGCACATGCCTTGGATCCCGGAATCAGAAGGTAGAGGGAGGAGGATCAGGGGTTCCAAGTGATCCTCCACTACACACTGAGTTTGAAGCCATGAAAAGCTGCCTCAGATTAGCAGTGGAGAGTGAGGCATGTGGAGATGGTTCAGTGGGTAAGGGAGCTTGCTGCCAAGCCTTGCGACCCGAGTTTGATTCCAGGAACTCACATTCTGGAAGAAAAAGAACCAATTCTTCAGGTTGTCTTCCGACGCCCACGTGTATAGCACAGCATGCAGACACAGGGTGGGTTTGGAGGGAGGGAGGGAAGGACGGATGGAGGGAGGGACGGGGAGATGGAGGGAGAGAGACAGAGACACAGACAGAGAGATTTGACAGACTGGAGCAAGATGAGCTTCCCAGACCTGTCCAAGGTCCTGACGCCCAAGGTGGGACTCCCAGCCCTTTCCCCAGCCTTGCCTTTAGTTTCGAGAGCCCCCTGGATACAAAAGGGCCCTGGGCTTGGCAGTGGGATAGAGCAGGGGCTGTTAGACTCTGGAAAGGTCAGGGTCAGGGAGCCAGGGGAAGCCTGGGGTTGACATTAGCAGGGACAAGCCCTCACACCCTCTCCCTCTCCTTTCCCATTGTCCCAGTGAGGACCTGGGATCCATCACCCTTCTCTTTCTTTCCTTCTTTCCTTCTTTCCTTCTTTCCTTCTTTCCTTCTTTCCTTCTTTCCTTCTTTCCTTCCTTCCTTCCTTCCTTCCTTCCTTCCTTCCTTCCTTCCTTCCTTTCTTTCTTTCTTTCTTTCTTTCTTTCTTTCTTTCTTTCTTTCTTTCTTTCTTTCTGGGAAGACTATAAGTTTAGAGCAGAGAACATTCACGCACCAAGCCCCTGATGATTTCAGGGTCTGTACATATTTAGATTTCTCAACCTCTCTCTCTCTCTCTCCCCCACCCCCGAGTCTCTTGTAATACAGGCTGGCCTTGAACTTGCTATGTAATTGGGGATGACCTTCAACTTCTTGATCCTCCTGCCTCCTCCTCCTGGGTGTTAGAACCACAGTCGTTTCCAGTTTACACAGAGCTGGGATTGCTGTCCTGGACCTCATGAATTCTAGGCAGGCACTACACCAACTGACCTACATCCTCTACCCATTTGCTGGCTGGCTTGTTGGACTGTTTGAAACTGGGTCTTACAGTACAGCCCAGGCCAGCCTGAAACTTTCGAGCATCCTTGCTTCTGCCTCCTGAGTGCTGGGACTATAGGCGAGCACCACCAGGTCTATCTTTAAAGCATTTTTAAATTCAGGAGGCAGAGGCAGGCAGATCCCTGAGTTTGAGGTTAGCCTAGTTACAGAGTGAGTTCCAGGGCAGCCAGGGCTACACAGAGCCTGTCCTGAAGAAAAAGGAAAGAAAACCGTACAAACAAGATCATACTTGGGAATCCACTCTAAGTCGGTGAAAGGAGCAAGTGCCATGTGGTCTGGGAGGAAAGATGTGGAGACTGGAAAGCCACCTCTGAAAAATTCCCAGGACACACTTGGAAACCAGTGTTTGAGGGGCCAGTGAGATGGCTTATGTCAGTAAAGGTGCTTGCAGCCAAGCCTGACACCCTGAGGCCTATCCCCAATGCCCACATGGAGAAAGGAGAGAACTGACTTCCACAAGTTGTCCTCCATACATGCTCCGTGGCACATAACACCTGCCACCCAGCCACAAAAGAGAGGAGGGAGGGGAGAGGGAGACATAGGAGGGGGAGAGGGGAGAACAGAGAGAGACAGACAGACAGACAGACAGACAGACAGTCTTTCCTTTCCCCAAGCAAAGTCCTTCCTGCTTTACCTCCAGATGGACCCTGACTTCATGCCTGGGTCTCTAACTCCTTGCTGGCTCTATCACTCAGTCACTGCTCACTGGGACAACATCTGTTCTGACCCTCTGCCTCTCTCAGTTCACTCCCCAAGGCAGCCAGGAAGACCTTGCTAAAGGAATCAGCTCTTCTTAAGAACTTCCAAAGGTTTTCAAGAAGCTGGGGTGTGGCTCAGTGGTAGAGCCCCCCCTGCCTAGAATCTCCCAGTGAGGAGCTGGGGCGTGGCTCAGTGGTGGAGCCCCTGCCTAGAATCCCCCAGTGAGGGGCTGGGGTGTGGCTCAGTGGTAGAGCCCCTGCCTAGAACCCCCCAGTGAGGGGCTTGGGTGTGGCTCAGTGGTAGAGCCCCTGCCTAGAATCCCCCAGTGAGAAGGTGGAGGTGTGGTTCAGTGGTAGAGCCCCTGCCTAGAATCCCCCAGTGAGGGGCTGGGGTGTGACTCAGTGGTAGAGCTCCTCCCTAGAATCCCCCAGTGAGAAGGTGGAGGTGTGGCTCAGTGGTAGAGCCCCTGCCTAGAATCCCCCAGTGAGGCGCTGGGGTGTGGCTCAGTGGTAGAGCCCCTGCCTAGAATCCCCCAGTGAGAAGGTGGAGGTGTGGTTCAGTGGTAGAGCCCCTGCCTAGAATCCCCCAGTGAGGGGCTAGGATTCTAGAAAGACTTGGACTTCCGGGGACTTGCTGTGTGACTCCTCGATCATTCCTTCCCCTCAGTGGACTACAGTTTCCTCATCTGTCCAGTAGACTTAATGAGTTTCTCTGCCTCTCTCAAGTCTGGCTCAGTTGTAGAGGATTTGATTACTATGTGCAAGGTCCTAGGTTCTACCTGCAATATTGCAAGAGAACAAACAGACTTGAGGGGAAATGGAAACTCCTGGTGCTTGGTGACAGGAAATGAGGCTCTTCCCAGCTAGCCTGAGCTGCCTTACCTACTCCATCTCCCTTCGTGGATCTCCCAGCCAGTGAGCTTCCTCCCTGCAGCACTGGTACCTCCACACTCTCCCTAACTGGCCTGTGCCTTCCTCAGCTCTTCCGCCTATGCCCCTCCCTCCTTCCTCCTTCACAAATCTCTGCCACCCTCACAAACATCTCTTCGCAGCACTTGTATCTGGTCCGCTTGTGTCTGTCTAGAACTTCTTGGGGGACAGGGACCCTTCGTGTCATGTGGACTGTGTGAAGGACTGGCCTTGCATACAGCAGTGCTCAATAAGTGCCTGGGTACAGAAGTCATGCTAGAAGCCTCGAGAGGGTTGGAGAGGGCACAACACCCTGGCCAGCCCTTCTCCCATCATGGCTCTGCCTCTCTTCCTCCCAGACTGTACCCCAGGCATCAACAAGCCCTGGGGAGACCCGGAGGAGGCGGCTGCATGCTGGGAGGAGATTAAAGGGTAGGACCCATCTGTTCCCTAAGTGACTTGGAAAGGTCAGGCTGTGTCCTGATCCCTAAGGCCAGCCCCCTGTGGGGATCCTTAGACACCTACCATCCCATCCCAGAGCTGGAAACTGCTGGGTCCCTTGGAGATGGAATGGAAGGGACTTGTTTCTGGATAGCCCAATGGGAGCCAGCACAACCTACCATCAATCAAAACCTCCCGCCCAGGCCAAGTCTTATCCCTAAACCTCTCCTGTCCTCTGTCTCCTCTGTCCCCTTTCTGTTCTCTCTCTCTCTCTCTCTCTCTCTCTCTCTCTCTCTCTCTCTCTCTCTCCCCCCCCCCATTTCTCTTCACTCCTACATCTTGTGACATCAAGGGAATTCTTCCCCCCCCCCAGAAGCCCTATTTTATGCAAAAGACGGTACAGTCTTTCTCCTAATCACATCACACATGGACATCTTTGAAAAAACAAGGAATCATCAGTAAAATGTGCGGTATTTGGGGTCTAGGGATATAGCTTAATGATAGACTACTTACCCAGAGTCTAACAGTGGGTGCCAGGGGCTGTGGCTCAACAGAGGAGCTCTTCTCTAATATGCATGAGGTCCTGAGTTCAATCCCCATGACCACCAAAAAGAAAGAGGTCTAGGCATATAGCTCAGCTGATGAAGTATTTGCCTAGCATGCACAGAGCCCTGGATTGATCCCCAGCACTCCATAAATGAGTCTGTTGGCCCAGCCTGGAACCCCAACAGATCAGCCTGGGATGAATGAGCTCCTGTTTCAAAGTGTAAAGAGAAAGGAAGTGATGGACTGGGGATGGGACATGGTGCGTTAAAGGGACTGATGCACAAGGTGAGCATCTGCATTCAGATTCTCAGCACCCACTCAGAAGCCCTAGAGGGAGAGCTGGATGTCCCCTGAACCCCCCTTCCATGGCCCCAGGTCCCTGCTGAGACTGGAACGGGTACACAAGGCAGCAAAGACATTCCTGGCAGCCGACGGAAATGAACTTCCCATTGCCAATTTCCTCCCAGGGAACAGAGTCTGGTTTCCACCCTGTCCTCAGCCTACCTGAGTCATAGGGATGCTAGGCATGGGGCAGGGAGTCACTGACAGACAGACAGACAGACAGAACGACAGACCTTCCTTCTCTGCCTGACATCTGGCCACTGTAACTCCCCCGCTCCCAAGTCACCATAGAACCTCTGATTCTTAGAATTCCATGGTACAGGCTCATATGGTGAGCGGGAACAGGATGCTCTTTCTTCCTGGTGCACATGCAGAACCTGAGGTCCAGAGTGTGAGGCTGTTTTTCCTTTGAGCTAAGAAGTGCCTCCTCTGAATATTTCTTTCCTCTCGTTCCCATTCTCCTGTCTTTTTAGGGGCTTCAGATCCCTTTGAGAATTTGTCAAAAATGGGGGTTTGGGTTTTTTTGTTATGTATTTAATTTAATTTAATTTAATTTAATTTAATTTAATTTAATATTTTGAGATGGTGTTTCTCTGTGTAGCCCTGGCTGTCCTGGAACTCACTCTGTAGACCAGGCTGGCCTCAGATTCAGAGATCTGCCTGCCTCTGCCTCCTGAGTGCTGGGATTAAAGGACTGTGCCACCATACCCCATTAATAAGGACGTTTTTTTAAAAACATACACACGAAAGTGACCCTGGAGGCTGGGGAGATGGCTAGGTAAGACCATTCATTGTGAAAGCAAGAGGATTTGAGTTCAAATCCACAGCACCCACTAAAAGCCAAGAATGCCCTTTATGCCTGTAGCCCCAGCACTGAATAGTGGAGGGGGTCCCAGGAGCTGGCTGGCTGGGCAGTCTAGTTGAAACAGTGAGCATCAGGTTCAGATCTGTGTGTGTGTGTGGGAGAAGACACCAATGTCCTCCTCTGGACTCCAAATTAGAATTCGCCTTGCACACACGTGGACACACACACACACACACACACACACACACACACACACACACACACTGACCCACCATGGCTAGAGTGTCCCTCCATCCCTTGCCCAGCCCCAAGTGGAGTCAGTGTTATCTTAACCCTTAGTGAGTCTTTGTTGGGGAGCTGTGCACCCAAATTTTACAGCCCCCCAACTCAAGTTCCTGCAAGAAAGGTAAGTTCAGTTGTGACCCAATATGTGTAGGGGATAGGGAAGGCTACCTTGAATCCCAAGCCTCTGTAGGCTTCAGCTACAAAAGCCAGAAAAAAAAAAATCCCCTGTCTCACAGCCCCCCCCCCCCCCCCCCCCCGCCCTCCTGCAAGATTCAAAGACATGGAGAGTTGAAAAGCCAAGAGAAAGAAGTGATAGCCCCCCCATCAACCCTTAGCCCACTCACCACCTTTGTCTCTGAAGCCACTGGGCTGGCTCCCCCTCTTTCCCTCCACCATGGGCTCCCAATCTCCCCCATTCTGGAGGCCCCAGGGGACCGACCAGCTCCAGTCTGCTCATTATGGCTGAAATGTGATCAGTGAGTCTCGCTGCCCACCTGGTGCCTTGGCAGCAAGCGGAAACGATGGGGGGGGGGGTGCAGTCAGGCCACTCCATGTCTTGGCTGGGCCTCAGTTTCCCCATTTCCATTAAAGAGCGTATCTCTCCCACCCCTCCCCCGGCTGCTACACCCACACCACCCAGCAGGAATATGGAATTGTTAGAACCACCCTGCTGACATTCTAGAATCCGACAGTTCTCAAGTCCCGAGGTTTCTGTGGCCGGCCCTGCTTGGGGCCGAATGTTCTAACATTCTAGAGCCTTGATTCTTTGCTTTCTGTTATTATTATCCTCGCCTTTGCCAGCACGCACCCTTGTCAGTTTCCAATATTCCAGGCGTCTCCCGGCCCAAGATTCTGAAGTTCTATTGTTAGAACCCTCTATGATTTCAAAAAAAAAAAAAAAATTAAAAAAAAATAAAACACACGCTATGACTTTCATAATCTATTATTAAACTCTGGGTGATTTTTATCTTTTCCCAGCAAATGAATACACGTTTCCCTTTTCGCTCTTTGCAGAAATGGGAACGCGTTGTAAATAGGTGAACCCCACTTCCTCTTTTCTCCCCGTTTCTGCTCCGACTTTTACAAAAATGAATCCTCAGATTGGGCAGCATTCTGTGGTGCTGAAGGTTCACAGAGGCTGCGGGGTGGGGTGGGGGGGTCAGGATGGCTGACCATCACCTTCAACTGGGCCCCCCAAAATGACATTCTCCCCCCCTCGGAAAGGGATTCTAGGAACCCACACTGCTTCTGACCCCTTGCTCACGGTCTGGCCTCCCTTTTCGCACCAGCTGAGTTATTATTTGTCTAGACACAAACCAAATTATAGGCCCTGTCCCGGGGGAACAGTGGGCTTGGGGGGGGGGGGGTCAGGAGACAGGGGTGGAGTTAATCCACTCGGATTGTCTCTTACCTTCTGAAACTCCTCCCCCAGCCCCCCAGCCCAGGCCACCTCAGGTCCCTTTCCCTTCCGCCAGCAAGCCCTCAGATCTACCTTTTCTGCGCCACTCCGCAAACCCTACTTCCTGGCCTCCATCCACTCATACCCAAGTCTGGCATCGCTCCCTACTCACTTAGCAGAGGACCGCGCTGCCCGAATTAATCCGACTTAGTGGTAGCCCAAGAATCCAGGTCTCCAGATAAGGTCAAGGGAACCCACGTCTCCGGATATGGACTACCACTGGACAAGAGTCCCCATCCTCGATGCTGGCAATAACTCACTTCTGCTCTGGGGCCTCAGTTTCCCCGCTTGTAAAATGGAAGGGGCATGGCCTACAAGGCTCCCACCGGTCCTTTGTAGCACACACATAAACCAGCAACATGTCAGCACCAATCTGCATGGGTTGATGGGCTGGACCATCACAAGGGACTTTGGTTCCCTGTGCCTCAAAGGGTCTCAGCAGCCTGGGTCCCACCATTCAAAGACTGGAAGGCGGGGTTTCATTCGGCCCAGACTGGCCTCAGACCAAGATGCTCCCACCCCAGCCTGGGTTACAGGCATGTGCCACTACAAGAATTTTTTTTTTTTTTGAGACAGGGTGTCATGTAGCCCAGGCTAGCCTGAAGCTATTAATCTTCCTATCTGTACCTTCCAAGTGCTAGGATAACTGTCAGGTGCCACAGTCTCGGCCATAGGGCCCCTGGGTGGTCTGAGTTTGGGAACCCTTCCCCCATCCATCTGACCGGTCCATTCCCGGGAGGATCCTGTGTCCAAACCTGACCTCAGAGACAGGGATGGTGAGGAGTCCTTTTGGTAGGTTCCGGGGGGTGCAACTGGTTAGGGGTTCTAGAAGAAATGCTGGGATGTTCCCCATCTTTTACACCAGCGCCCCCAATGCACATCCAGCTTGCAACACACACACACACACACACACACACGTTGGAGCCTTCCCTTACCCTGGTTGAGGGGTGGGGTGCAGAGTTCAGTCCCAGGGAAGGGGAGTAAGGCAAAGCAGGAAAGGGTTAACAGAGACCCAGCCAAATCCTGGAAGGGAGGAAGTCGGGGAGGAAGTCCACCCCCCCAGCCAGGAATTCCTGAAACAGGAGGGTGGGGTAGGTGTGACCTCAGAAGCCATGGGGTGACTACAAAGGGGTCATGGTATCACTCAGGGTCCATTTGCCTGGGAGTGCAGTCCCGCGGGCCCGTACCCCAATCCTACAACCTGGAGGGGGAAAGTTCCGCGATGTCTTAAGATTTAGGGAGATGCGACAGACAAGGGCTGAAGACTCCACAGGAGCGGGAGAGTGAGAGGACCGGAGGGCAGAACTCGAGAGCCCTGCGGGGGCCGGGGTCCACAGAAACGCTGAGGTGGATGAAGAGTTGGGGACGTCCAAAGAGAAGGAGGGGTCCCACATTAACGGGGTGTGAAGGCCAGGGCTGAGGCAGAAGGTACCCAGAGGCAGGCAGGGAGAGCAGATGGAGAGGTCCTAAAGAAGCAGAGCCCCTGGGCTGTTGCTGAAGAACACCCGTAACCTCAACATTTAGGGCGCTGAGGCAGGAGGATGGCCGCCGGTTCAAGGAAAACCTGGGCTGTGTAGCCAGGGGTTATCTCACAACTGCCAGAGGGCGGAGAAGTCGGGTGTGGTGACCCACACGGATAATCCCAGGATATACTCTGGGAAGCCGAGGCAGGAGGATTGCAGTGAGTTTGAGGCCAATGTGGGCAAGAGAGTGATCTCAAAGCTAGATTTGTTGTTTGATGAGATCTTCGTGTGTGTGTGTGTGTGTGTGTGTGTGTGTGTGTGTGTGTGTGTGTGTGTGTGAGAGAGAGAGAGAGAGAGAGAGAGAGAGAGAGAGAGAGAGAGATATGCCCAGAGGCAGGGGATGTTAGGGACCCCAGGAGATGGAGATAAGAGAGGAGCCGAATGGCCGGGAGAGGACGGTGCGGGGGCACTGAAGCATCTGAGCGGCCACCCAGAAGACTTGGACCTGCGAAGGGGGAGAACGGGAATGGAGGAGCGGCACCCACCTGTGCGGCGGCTGGGCTGGGCGACCGGCTTCCGCGACCTGGTCCGGTCTCTGCGCTGCGCGGGACCCGGCGGGCGCCCCCGCGGGGCAGGAGACAGCGACAACCCCTGGTCCCGGGCTGGAGTCGGGAGCCCAGGCCCCGCCCCAGCCAGGCCCGCCCCCGTTAACCCCTCCTCTGCCGTTCCCCTGCACCCCACCGAGCCGTCCCTGTCCCCCCCCACAATAAGAAACTCAACCCTGGAAATCTCACCTGCTGCTTCAGAGTGGTATCCCATTAACCCCCTAGTTACCCTCTCTCCACCTCACACTTCCAGTCTAAGCCTGCATCAGGGAAGGGACGCTTGGCGTGGGACCCTCCTTCCTGTCACTCTCCTCTTTG
Organism: Peromyscus maniculatus bairdii; assembly: GCF_049852395.1. Lineage (NCBI taxonomy): Eukaryota > Metazoa > Chordata > Mammalia > Rodentia > Cricetidae > Peromyscus > Peromyscus maniculatus. The sequence continues at coordinate 29,786,629 of NC_134852.1, read as the reverse complement.
GAGAGTCACCTCCCAGCCAGCCTCAGTTAATAACCTTCTCCGTGTCACCCTACGGGACTGAGGACAAAGGGGTCTGTTAAGGGGCCAGTGAGATGTCTCAGCAGAGAGAGGCGATTGCAGCTAACTCTGAACTCCGTTCCCGGGACCCACATGATGGAAGGAGAGAATGACTCCTTGTAAGTTGTCCTCTGACCTCCACGCTGTCCCGTGTCACACCGCCTCAGATAAATAAATGTAAAAATAAAAAAATTTAAATGTCGATCGGTTAAGTATCCACCTCAGATATAAGGCTACAAATGGAAGGAGCCTCGGGGGCGGGGGTGTCAGATCTCAGGCTCCGTTTCCTCCGCAAAGTGGTTAGGCACGATCCTTTTCTCGTCTGCATGTCACACCACAGAGAATATAACATCAAATCTGTATGAAGGTGTCATTCTGGGCTAGCGGTGCATGCCTGTAATCCCCCAGCCCGTGAGATGCTGGGGCAGGAGGGTGGCTGAGAGTTTGAGGCCAGAGCAGGCTAAATAGTGAGATTCTATGTTTAAAATGTCCCTACTGGGCTGTCCAGGGTCTTCCAGCATGCCCTCCAGAAACCTGATGTCCCTCGCCTGATGTCCATAGACCACCTCAGCATTATCAGCCTGGCTGGTAGGAGGAGAGCCGTCCCTGTGTTGGGGTGGATTGTTGTCCTGTGTCTGTTGCCTGGAAGGGATGGTTGTTTTCAGGGAGTGTGTAAGTGTTCCAAGAGCTGCATCACACATACCCCCTTTTCATCATGGTCATTATTTCCCACACACATCAGTCTTGAGAGTTCATTATAAAAGCAAGAAGGTCCACCTGCCTACAGCCCTACAAAACACCCAGCAGTAATGGCTTACTAACTCTAATTTACAGTTATTTTATCTTGAGTGGTGCAGAAGATGGGACCAACAGCTTTACACATGCTAGGCAGGGGCTCTACCACTGAGCCACACCCCCAGCCCCTCACTGGGGGATTCTAGGCAGGGGCTCCACCACTGAGCCACACCCCAGCATCTCACTGGGGGATTCTAGGCAGGGGCTCTACCACTGAGCCACACCCCCAGCCCCTCATTGGGGATTCTAGGCAGGGGCTCCACCACTGAGCCACACCCCAGCCCCTCATTGGGGATTCTAGGCAGGGGCTCCACCACTGAGCCACACCCCAGCCCCTCTCTGGGGATTCTAGGCAGGGCTCTACCACTGAGCCACACCCCAGCCCCTCATTGGGGATTCTAGGCAGGGGCTCTACCACTGAGCCACACCCAGCCCCTCACTGGGGGAGTCTAGGCAGGGGCTCTATCATTGAGTGTACCACTCAGTGTTTTGTTTGTTTGGTTTGTTTATTGTTTGAGACAAGATTTCATTATGTAACCCTGGCTGCCCTGAGACTCAGAGAGATTTACCTTATTCTGCCTCCATAGTGCTTGGATCAAAACTGTGTGCCAACATAACCAATTCAATATTTTTGTGTGTGTATATGATATGTGTGCCCTTGTGTGAACATGTGCACATGTGTCTATGAGGATGTGTGTGCATGTGTGTGTGTGTGTGTGTGTGTGTGTGTGTGTGTGTGTGTAATCCATTTTAGTTAGTTCCTTAGGAGACATCTTGGATATTTGTTTGGTTTTTTGAGACAGGGTTTCCCTGTGTAGGCCTGGCTATCCTAGAACTCACTCTGTAGACCAGGCTGGCCTCAAACTCACAGAGATCCACCTGCCTCTGCCTCTCAAGTGCCAGGATTGAAGACGTACACCACCACTGTCTGGCTGCTTTTTTCTTCTTTTAAAAAATGTATATGGGTGTTTTGTCCTGTCTGTCTGTGCGCTGGGTACCTGCAGTGCCTGTAGAAGCCAGAAGAGGGCGTCGCGTCTCCTGGAACTGGAGTTACAGACAGTTGTGAGCCGCCATACATAGGTGCTGGGAATTGAACCCGGGTCCTCTGGAAGAGCAGCCAGTGCTCTTAACCCCTGAGCCATGTCTCCAGCCCCGTACCCACGACCTCAGGCTTGCCCAGCAAGGACTTGACTGACAGCCATCTCCTCAGGACCCTGTTCTTTCTTTTATCACCACAGATGGGTTTCACTCGTTCTACAACTTCAAATCGAACAACTTAAAATAAAAAAGGGGGAATGTGGTAGCGGTGCTGTGTGGCCTTGGGCAGGTGACCTCGCTTCTCTGAACCATATCATTCCCTTCTCTCGGGGAACTTGATGGACGTAGAAAGTGAGAGGGTTAATCACAAAGCAGAGATGCTCGCTCACAGTACTGGAGAATTAAAAGGGCAGGCCCAAGGCAAGCGTCATGGTAACTCCATATAAATCCTGAGAGATGAGACGTGGTTTTACACAGCCCAGGCCGGCCTTGAACTTCATGTGCAGTTGAAGATGACCTTGAAATCCCGATCCTCCTGCCTCCCCACCCCGGAGTATTTGGATTATAAGTGGGAGCCGCCATTGCTTCTGAAGAGCAATTCAGAGTGCCCAGTGGTGGGGTACAGTCCCTTCTCTTCTGGCGCACCCTAAGTTTGCCACAAGTCAGCCCAACCCGTGGCAGGCAAAACACAGCTCCTCTCTGAGCTTCGCTGGGAACATTTACGGAAGAACAGTTTTCAGAAAAACAGCTAGAAAATGGAGAGGACCTGAGGCTGGCTAGGAGCAGGAGACCGGCGCCATACCAGCCTCTGGGGTGCAAACGCAGCCCGCGGAATGAATGGGAACTTCCTCTCCCCCTACTCTTGGACTGGGGGGATTGATAGAAGGCCGTGCACAAGGCAGTTTCTCACGACCCAGCTCAGGGGGACAAACACCGAGAGTGACCCTGAAGGGATGCGTGGAGAATCACCAGCAATTTTCCAACTATCTTTTCAGGGCATATTTTTCCATGCAGATCCAAAGATAACCACAAGGGGGCGACGAAGCATCAAGAGCTCCCCTTGCTCCCCGCCCCACCTTGCTCCCCGCCCAAGGAAAAGCAGTTGTAGCTGGTGTCAGCTTCCCAGGACTAGGAGTGTGGGAGTCAATGGTGGGGCTGGGAGGACGGGACTGGACGGGACGATGACGACAGGATTTGACCCAAGAATGTCAGAAAACAGGCCTCTAAAAGACTAGAAGCTTCCCGGGCGGTGGTGGCTCACACGTTTAATCCCAGCACTCAGGAGGCAGAGGTTGGAGGATCTCTGAGTTCCAGGCCAGTCTGGTCTACAGAGTGAGATCCAGGACAGCCAGGACTACACAGAGAAACCCTGTCTCGAAAAAGAAACAAACAAAAAACAACAACCCAAAAAAGAAAAAAAGAAAGAAAAAGAAAAAAGGAAGGAAGGAAGGAAGGAAAAGAAAAACAAAAGTTCAGTCCCGTCCCATCCCCCCAGCTACAATGGGATGGCAGCCTTCACCATCCAGCTCTTCACGTGGGTGCTGGGGATCTGAACTTTGGGACCTCATTGCTAAAATTCCTTCCTGGGAGAAGACATAAGCAAGGCCTACCTACCCCTCCTCCCAAGTCTCCCAGACAAACCGAGGCAACAGTCCACCAAAGTCCACATTGGGAACCAGTGAGTTTTTGGGGTGTCCCTACGGAGCACGGATGATGTGGGTGCTCCACAGGGTACACCAGGTCTTTACCCGGTAGGGTGAGGGCTCTCGGGTGGATGCATAGATGGAGCCCCTCCTTCTCTGGTCCCTCTCTGAGGCCGCAGAGTTGCTTACACTAGCAGGTAGGCAATGGCTGGGTACTCCCTTCCCACCCCTGTGTGAAGGGATTTAGACAGTCTAGAAAGCCCAGCTGGGATGACCTTCTGCAGCGGACACAAGAGAACTCCCCAAGACAGCAGCTGCTGGGCTCAGAGGGTCGTCACCCTCAGGGAGGACTTTCCAGACTGAGCCATTCCCCCAGACCTTTTCAGGAGTTTGAACTTCGTGGACACACTCAACCATTCAAACACACTCAAACTGTCATTCAGTGTCCGGTGCCCAAGTTCCCGCTTCTGTACCTGCGCTGGGCTCGGAGACAGAACAAGTGTTCAGCAGTCCTGGCCCTTCCCACCCAGGGTGCAAAGTCAGTGAAAGAGACACACATCTGTCCCCAGAGTCGTCAAGGACCGTGACAGGGGCCAGCAGGGGGCTGGAGCCCCAAGAAGGCTTTATTTGAGTTTATTGGGAGGAGAAAACACATGCATGAGATTCTACTGGGATGGTTCCTTCTTTATCTTCCCATGTTAAGGTCTGTCGGTTGCCCCTTACAGGGGGTCCTCCATGGGGGGACCTTTGTCTCTCCCTAGTCATGCAGAGTCAGCGTCTTCTGAGGCAGGTATGTCTTCCCACTCAGGCATTCCTTCCTGTGAGGTAGCACTGAGGTTGTCTTGGCTTATCACTGTACCCCAAACCATGCACACACATACACATATATACACTCATGCACACACACACATACACTCATACACACACACACACACACATACACACACACACACATAAATGCTGCTTATGGAATTCATTTGCTCATTTGACTAGTGTTAGAAGCATTTTATTCTCGACCAGCCTTTGACTGAGGGATGCTCTCAGACTAGTTGTGTATCTTCCTCTCCTGCTCCTCTGTGTGTGTGTGTGTGTGTGTGTGTGTGTGTGTGTGTGTGTGTGTACAACACTGTGGACTCATTCAATCCTTCCGCCTTTATGTTGGTTCTGGGGGTGGAACTCAGCCCACCAGGCTTGTACTGTGAGCATCTTTCCCAGTGAGCCAGCTCACAGGCCCTCTCAACTTATTATAAGTTAATTAGTTTATTTGCCAGACATGGTGGTGCACACCTTTAATCCCAGCATTGGGGAATCAGAGGCAGATCTCTGTGAGTTTGAGGCCAGCCTGGTTTACATAGGAAGTTCAAAGCCGGCCAGGGCTACACAGGGAGAGCCTGTCTTGAAAGAGAAAAAAATTAAAAGAAGATGAGTCCTTGGCAAGTCATTGTTTTGTGATGGGATGGCCCGTGTCTATCCCTCCCTCCCAAGAGATTACTGCTGTGGGATGGATTTTCTGTATGCTGTGATATATATTGCTCCCACTGGTTAATAAATAAAGCTGCTTTGGCCTGTGGTAAGGCAGGATAAGAGCCAGGTGGGAAATCCAAGCAGAGAGACAGGGAGAAGGACGGAGTCAGGACAGACGCCAGCCAGCCAGCTGCCCAAGGAGCAAGATGCCAGCAGATCAGTAACACCACAGTCATGCGGTAATATACAGAAGAGTAGAAATGGGTTCACTTAAGATATATTTTAAGTTAACTAGCAATGAGCCTGAGCCATAGACAAACAGTTTGTAATCAATAGTAAGCCTCTGAGCGATTATTTTATTAAAAAACGGCTCCTGCCCAAGCAGGTCTGGGCGGGCCCGGGAAACTTCAGTCTACAGACCACCTCACTGTTGAGACATGGAAAGAAACACGGACTGATTCTAGTTATAGCAGGCTAGGTTGCTCTTCTTTTCCCCTCCTTCCTTCCTTTCTCCACCTCCTCCTTTTTCTTATCCTTCTGCGTTTCTTTGGTTTTTGTGGCAGGATCTCACTGTGTAGACCAGGATGACTTTGAACTCAGAAATTTGGCTGGCTTCCGCCTCCTGAGTGCTGGGGTGAATGCCATGTACCACCACACCCCACCCTTTTATTTTAAATAACTTCTTCTAATTTATAACGTTTATTCTTCATTCATTTCTTGTGTATGTGTGGAAGTGGACCACGCTCAATGAATGTGTGCCAGGGTGTGTGTGGAGGTCAGGGACAACTTTCAGGAACTGGTTCTCACCTTCCACCAAGGATCTTGGTGAGTTCAAGGCCAGCCTGTCTACATAGTGAGTTCCAGGGCTGCACAGGCCTTTAATCCACAGTACTCAGAAGGCAGAGGCAGGTGGATCTCCGAGATTGAGGCCAGCCTGGTCTACATAGAGAGTTCCAGGACAGCCAGAACTACACAGAGAAACCCTGTCTGGAAAAACAACACAATACACATACCAAAACCCCCCAAATGCAAACAAACAAAAGAAGGGTTTCTGCTGCGTGGAATCTGTCCCTGGGACAGTGGCAAGCTTGGTTAGTGTGCCTCCCCATCAACACATAGACCAGGCAGGGTGGTGCATGCCTGCATCTCAGAACTCTGGAAAGTTATGGAGTCAAGATCATCCTTGGCTACACAGAGCGTCTGAGGCCAGACCCTGCCTTGAAGAGTAACGATCCTTTCTGGAGGCTGAGGAGAGGGCTGTCAATAAAGAACCTGCCGGGCGAGCATGGGAAACTGAGTCCAGGCTCAGCACCCACGTGAGGCCTGAGCTGGCAACACACGTCTTCAATCCCAGCTCTGAGCAGGTGAAGAACCCTGGGGCTTGCTGGCCAGCCAGTGTAGCCAAATTACTCCAGGTTCCGTAAGAGAATGTCTCAACTGCACCAGTGTGCAGACATGTCCTCACACAGACACACACTCCTAGAAATAATTTATTTTAAAAATCTTTAAAACCCTGTCTCAAAACAAAACAAACAAAACAATACAGCGGAGAGCAATGGAGGACGACACCTGATTTTGACCTCTGGCCTCCGCAACACACACACACACACACACACACACACACACACACGCACACTCATGCATGCACACATACACATACACGCGCACACACATACATACACACACATGCACACACACACATACATGCACACATACATACACATACACACACACACACACACACACACACACACACACACACACACACCCCAAATACATAGACCAGACTCCAGACAGCTCAGTGCATAAGTCTGTATTTCTGGATAATATAAAAGAATAAACTTAAAAAAAAAAAAAAACCCACCCAAACCAAACACCAATGGCTTCCCCAAGGCATGGTGACCCCCTCTGCCCACCCAGATAAATAGAGACTTCTGTCTGTCCACTCACCCGCCCACCCCCAGACGCCCCTCTCTATAGACATACTCTGGTATATATTACTCTACTCCGCAATAGACATCTCCCAAAAATAGAACTCAGTCCTGCCACAGGGCTCCACCCCGGCCCTTGAGCGCTGCTTCAGACTACACGCCACTGCAGCACACTGGTGTCTTTGCCCCCAGTGGTCAGGGCCATGCTGTCATCCCACAGGAAGGCCACGTTAGTCACGTGGCTGCTGTGTCCTCCATATCTGTGGCTGAGGGCCTGTCAGAAGGAGAGAAGTGCAGGGAAAGGTCAGAGGAAAAGAGCCACCTGAGGCCACGGTCATTTTCTTCTTCATAGCCATTAAAAATACGTGTGCGTGCTACAAGTTTTTACTCTATAGTTCGGGATATCCTAAAGCTCACAATCCCCTTGCCGCCTTTTAATTTTTGGTTGTTTGTTTCTCAAGACAGGGTTTCTCTGTGTAGCCCTGGCTGTCCTGGATCTCACTCTGTAGACCAGGCTGGCCTCGAACTCACAGAGATCCACCTGCCTCTGCCTCCCCAGTGCTGGGATTAAACCACCCGGCTTAACTTTTAATTACATGTATCTGTGTGTGTTGGAGTATGAGTTTGTACAGGTGCCCACGGAGGCCCTGGGTCCCCTGGAGTTTAACATTAGGAGGCTGGCGTGGGTGCTGGCCCTGAACGCAGGTCCTCTAGTAGAGCAGTGCATTCTCTTAACTGCTGAGCCTTTACTCCAGACTCCCTTCCTTTTAAAAACACACAGTGTATGAGTGTGTGCACATGGACGCACACGCACCACGGAACACACGTGGGGGTCAGAGGGCAACTCGCAGAAGTTGTTTCTCTCCCACTGCAATGTAGGTCCCGGAGATCGAATTCAGGGCATTAGATTTGGTAGCAAGCACAGTTACCTGTTGGGGGTGTGGCTCAGTGGTAGAGCCCCTGCCTAGAATCCCCCAGTGAGGGGCTGGGGGTGTGGCTCAGTGGTAGAGCCCCTGCCTAGAATCCCCCAGTGAGGGACTGGGGGTGTGGCTCAGTGGTAGAGCCCCTGCCTAGAATCCCCCAGTGAGGGGCTGGGGGTGTGGCTCAGTGGTAGAGCCCCTGCCTAGAATCCCCCAGTGAGGGGCTGGGAGTGTGGCTCAGTGGTGCAGCCCTGCATAGTATGTATGATGCCTTAGTTCCATCCTCAGCACTGAAGTTAGATGAAGGGCAGACATAAGATATAAGAACTAACTGTACTCTACCAGGTCTCCATTAAAAGTGGGGTGTGAGCTGGGCATGGTGGCACATGCCTTAATCCCAGCACTCGGAGGCAGAGCCAGGCGGATCTCTGTGAGTTCGAGGCCAGCCTGGTCTACAACATGAGTTCCAGGAAAGGCGCAAAGCTCCACAAAGAAACCCTGTCTCGAAAAACCAAAAAAAAAAAAAAAAAAAAAAAAAAGCCCAGCAGGTAGTGGTGGTGCAGTCCTTTAATCCAAGCACTTGGGAAGCAGAGGCAGGCAGATCTCTGAGTTTGAGGGCAGCCTGGTCTACAGAGTGAGTTTCAAAACAGCCAGGACTGTTATATAGAGAAACCTTGTCTTGAAAAAAAGAAAGAAAGAAAGAAAGAAAGAAAGAAAGGAAGGAAGGAAGGAAGGAAGGAAGGAAGGAAGGAAGGAAGGAAGGAAGGAAGAAAGAAAGAAAGAAAGAAAGAAAGAAAGAAAGAAAGAAAGAAAGAAAGAAAGAAAGAAAGAAAGAAAGAAAGACCCAGAAGGCCACACTCCTACTCCTGGGTGTGTCTTTCTTTCTCCTGAGTGTCTCCCTTAGCCCTCATGTTTAATTACGTTAACCTACCTTCATCAAACCCTAACTCTGCTTCAGGAAAGGGCTGGCTGTAGTAAGGAGCGGCCTCCCCCAGCCTCAGGCAGGTGCTCTCCCCAGGAATTTGGTTTTGTAGAAGTTGGTCCTTGTTCTATGGCTGTATGGGTATCACGGATGCTGGGTACCCACCCTAGCACCCAGCTTGGTGAAGGCAGGAGCCTCATGCTGGTTTTTGTTTGGTTTTGTTTTTTGGGTCCTCATTCCCCTCCCTCCTGAGACAGGGTTTCCCTGTGTAGCCCTGGCTGCTCTGGAACTCACTCTGTAAACCAGGCTGGCCTCGAACCCACAGAGACCCGCCTGCCTCTGCCTCCCGAGTGCTGGGATTTAAGGCATGCTTACACATGCCCAGCAGCCTCATGGGTTTTGTCTGGCCAGGCACACAGTAGGTGATCATTTAACGTTTGTAAAAAAGAAAATATGCAGAAACCTCAGAGCTACAGATTCTGTCTCAGAATCCCATGAAGGACCCTGTGCTATTAAGACATCCTACAGATGTGGGAAACTGAGGTCCAGAGAGGAGTAAATCGCCTAAAGAAAGTAAACAAATGAACAAGAGGCTAGGGGGGCCGCCGGGAGGATGGGGAAGCCCTGGGCTCCATCTCTAGCAACACATAAACTTGGCTCAATGGCACACACACATCTTTACTCCTAGCCCTGGGGAGACAGAGGCAGGAGAATTGGTGGAAATTCAAGGTCATCCTTGAATTATTATGGCAGTTTCTCAGAAAATTGGGAATTGATCTACCTCAAGACCCAGCCATCCCACTCTTGGGCATATACCCAAGGAATGCTCAATCATAACCCAGGGAACACATGCTCAACTATGTTCATAGCAGCACTATTTGTAATAGCCAGAACCTAGAAACAACCTAGATGCCTGTCAACTGAAGAATGGATTAAGAAAATGTGGTACATATACACAATGGAGTACTACTCAGCAGAGAAAAACAATGACAGCATGAAATTTGCAGGCAAATGGATGGAACTAGAAAATGTCACTCTGAGTGAGGTAACCCAGACTCAGAAAGACAAGACAAACATGGTATGTACTCACTCATAAGTGGATTCTAGATATAAAGCAAAGAACAATCAGACTGCAACCCACAGATCCAGGGAGGCTACATAGCAGGGGGGACCCTAGGATGACTGTGGCTTATAATAAGTTTTGGTTTTACTCAATCACTGGGCAAGCCTCAGTGAAACATTTCACTATTAGGATAAGAATTTGTACTGTATCAAGCTGATCATAAAAAAATAAATAAAAATGAAAAAAAAAAAAGTCATCCTTGGCTATCTAAGGACTTTCAAGCAAGCCTGAGCTATTTGAGACCCTCTTCCCAAAACAAAAGAGGCATCCTCACAAAGGGGGTGAATACCGCCCCCCCAGCAGCCCCAGCCCCCCAGGCCCCCAGGGCTCACTCTCGGCTGGCAGCAGGGGTAGCTGAACAGGTGCACTTTGCCGAAGTCATCAGCAGAAGCCAGCAGCTTTCCATCATGCGAGCGGGCCACAGCATTGATGTCTGTGCCATCCGCCCCCTCGGGCCAGATCCCTGTAGACAGGACAAGAGAAGTGATGAGATCCACTTCACTGCTGGGCTCGGCGGCGGCACAGGCCTGTAAACTCAGCTACTGGAAACTGCCTGGATCACTTGTTACAGCTTGTCTCAAAAAGTTAAAAAAAAAGGAAAAAGCTGGGATGTGGCTCAGTGGTAGAGCCCCTCCTAGAATCCCCCAGTGAGGGGCTGGGGGTGTGGCTCAGTGGTAGAGCCCCTGCCTAGAATCCCCCAGTGAGGAACTGGGAGTGTGGCTCAGTGGTAGAGCCCCTGTCTGGAATCCCCCAGTGAGGGGCTGGGGGTGTGGCTCGATTCTCCAGGTCTCAGTTTAATGGCTCTCCCTCCAGGAGCCCCGCCCTAATTTCTTCAATGACTTGGCCCAATACTCCTTCCCCAGTGGCATCTGACATGTCCCAGCTAGACCCTGTAGGTCACACTGTCTTGGGTGAGGCTGCCTTCCTCACCGCACTGTGAGCTCCAGAAGAGCAGACCTGGGACTACCATCTGAGTAAGGTGCCCCGAGCGTGTGGTCTCATTTCATTAGAGCCCTGAGCGACTTCGGTGGTCATTTCACTCTGCCCTTCCTGTGACCAGAGTACCAGGGAAACAGTAAAGGACTGAGTTCCCCAGCATGGAGGCTGCCCATGTAAGACTATGAAAACCACAAGGAAAGGTGGTTTCTCGGAGCTCCAGTGGGAACCTCCCCATTCCAGAACTTACCGAACACCCCAAACCCCAACACACAAGTAGCGGTGGCCCATTCCACATTTCTCACGGTATCTGCACTGGTGATCTGCTTACAGGTGGCGGCGTCCCCTAGGGTAGACGATCCAAAGAACTACCGTCAGCCAATCTATTTCCCAGATAATGCAGCACTGAGGTCCAAGGCAGAGGGGTCGAAGGTCTCTGAGCTTATTTCTGTCCCTCTGGACCAGCTGAAGGCTGGATTTTGGACGCCGACACGCCAAAACTTAAGTTGGGTACTTTGGCATAAAAACCAGCCGTCCATTGTCAAAGCGGAAGGGAAATGGGGCGCACCGGGAAATGAATCACAAGCTAGAGATTGCTGAGCTGCAAATCGGATCAGCTCAGACTAGTTCAAGGAACAGGGAGCTGTATGCAAACAATACGCAAATTAGGCGACAAAACAAAGAAATCTGGCCAGTGTCAGAGAACTCACAGTACAGAATCTCGTAGTCTCCGGAATTGGTCACAAAGCAGGAGCTGTCCTGGGCCCAGTCCAGGTGGGTGATAAAACTCGAATGGCCCTGCGGGGGATGCGAGGGTCACTTAGAACACAGGAGAGGGGATGGATTAAATCACGATTAGGAGGCAAAATACACAGAGTGAGAACACGTTGGGCTAGGGGGAGGATACAAAAAGCCTTCTGAGAGTAGGGGCGGGGCCAGACTACCATGGGCGGGGCCAGACCGTGATGGGTAGGGCTGACAAGAGCGCTCAGAAGACAAAGGCAAAACTCCACACAGGGGGCGGGGTTTGGATGGGAGGGGCGGGGCTACACAGAGGCGCTCCTGGGATGGAGGGACAGGTTTAGAGTGCAGGGGCGGGGCTACAAATGAGGGCGGGGCTTGGAAGGTGAGGGTTGGAGGCTACACGAAGAAGGGGCGGCTTAGAACACGATAAGGGATGAGGATGGGGGCCAATTGAGATGCCTTGACATAGTCAGGGCAAGGAAAAAAAATCAGCTGCATTCTGAAGCTGTGGCTCCCTTGTGGTAGAAAAATGGTTAGTTTTGCACCCCACTGGGCGGGGTGGTGGCGCGGGCTGGGGACCACTGCCCACTCACCGAGCACTTGCCCAGGCGGCTGACCTTGCGGCCACCCTGGTCCACCGTGTACACGTACACCAAGTTGTCGTGGGAGCCCACAGCCAGGTACGCCCCGTCTGGGGAGGGGGAGGGGCTATGAGGAGGCACCCAGACTCCGCCCCCTTCTCTCCCAGACTCAGCCCCTCCTCCACAGTCCCAGGCTCCTCCCCCCTCCATGACTTGTCCCTCCCTTGGCGGCGGGGACTGTAGCCCCTCACCCCCCAGTCTGTACTTCTGAACCTCGGTTCCAAAGACCCTGCCTCCCCAGGATCCCATGCCCACCTGGGGAAAAGCTGACCACGGAGATCTGCTCGTTGCCATCTGTGTGGATAGCCACCAGGTCATGGGTGTCTGTATCCAGCAGCAGCCACCTTGAAGGAGAAGGCATGATGGGGGTGGGGGTGGAGGATGAGGTGTCATTGTTGAGATAGGGCAGTGTGTGGGGCCTGAAGGAGAGAGATAAGTGCCTCCCAAATGCAGGGCTGAGGGGGCGGGGCCGGGCTACCGTGGGTGGAGCCAGACAATGAGGAGTGGCCTCGGGCTGTGAGGGGCGGAGGTGAACAACACCTTCCTCCTCATCTCTCACCTTCTCCACTAAGCCCGTGCCAGTTCACATAGGTGGGCAAAGCCCCACACGGGTCCACTGCCTGCAAGGGGCGGGGCCACAGACGGGCCCTTAGGACCGAAGCAGCAGGTTTAGAGCGGGAGGCGCTCGAAGGGGTTTGAGGCAAAAGGAAAAGGAACTGGGGAGGACTTGGTCTTTTCAGCAGTACCTGCCGGTCACTGTGCCCACCGCCAGGACAGAGCCACTGGGATGGAAGCCAGCCGAACGGGCAGGGTCCTGGGAAGGAAGAGAAAAAAGCTGGGGTCCCAAGTCCATCTAGGTACTCCCCAGCCTCAGAAACTAGCTCCTAGCATGGCCTGAGGTCTCTCTGCGCTCCCACGCCTTCCAGAAACTGCCAGGAGCTATTCCCCTTTCGTGAGCATGCTAACAGAAGAGAAATATTCTCTCCTCTTCCTACTCTACTTTTTTTCTTTTGAGACAGGACTGTGTAAACCAGGTTAGCCTTGAACTCACAGAGATCCACCTGCTTTTGCTCCCAAAATACTGCCCAGTAAGATGCCCTTTTTAATTTTTTTCCAGTTTCCCGTCCCCCAAGACGGGTTTCTCTGTGTAGCCCTGGCTGTCTTGGATCTAGCTCTGTAGTCCAGGCTGGCCTCAAACTCAGAGATCAGACTATCTCTGCCTCTTGAGTGATGGGATTAAAGGTGTGCGCCACCACTGCCTGGCAAGATAATCATCTTAAAGAGACCATGTGTAGCTTCCACCTGATGTGCTGAGCCCTGAGGTGTCAAAAGCAGCAATTTCTGCAGACCCCTAGGTCTGCATTCCCATCCCTTTACCTCAATGGTCCGGCTCCACAGGGGCTGGTGGGCCTCTGAACTCCAAAGATGCACCAGCTTATCCTGCCCACAGGTCACAAACTGTGCCCGGCTAGGATGCGTGGCCAGGCCCCACAGCTCTTCCACGTGTCCCTGCAGGAGGGGGAGAAGATGATGGGAAAGAGGCAGCAAAGGTACCTTCTCCCTAGCCAGCCCCTTCTGCACAGGAGAGTTCTCCCTTGGTGGGGGTTGACTCTGGCTACCCCACGGCTCGAAGCGAAGCCCGTCCCTTCCCTCAAACCTCCGCTTTCCCCTTTTAGAATGGAAAGTGGGGGGATGGTGGCTCAGAGTCTGACCTCAGTAGCCACACAGGCTCCATCCACCCTGCCTAGACACCTCCCAGACTTCAGCCTTAAGGATCTGGGGAAAGCCTAGTGGACTTGGTCTTGAGTCACAGAACTGAGACATCTAGGGTCACATGGAGGACCCTCAGCTCTCTTACTGATGGTGGGAACCAGGCACCTAGTCAGCTGACCTCATCTTGGAACCTTGGGTTTGT